>NC_134356.1:219728788-219888788 GCF_048569485.1 Anomaloglossus baeobatrachus
GTTTGCATTACGTGTGACACCCGTGATACCGGAGAGAAAACGGACATGTCGGCGTGAGAAACATACGGACACACGTAAGTACGGAACGGACACACATTCTGTTCACAAATACTTATGTGTGTCCGACACCATAGGAATACCTAGGTTTACGTGTGTACGTGTCTCCGGTACGTGAGAAAACTGCCAAACACGTACCGGAGACACGTGCGTGTGAAGGGGGCCTGAGACAGAGTCTGTGATTGGTTGGAATAAAAAACATTATAGAGTTTCAAAACTGTAAGTGTCTAGCTAAATAAGTAAATACTTTTTTTTTTTTTTTTTTAGAAAAGTAGATTTTTGGTAATAGGTAGTCTTTAAGAACTTGCAACATTTTTCTTCTTTTGTCACACAGATTTATGGTAAGTCAGAGGAAGACATGAATATTTAAAATGTAAATTTAAAAATCTATCTAATTTATATGATTGTAAAACAACAGAATATAACATGGATTAAGACCTAACGTGAATAAAGTTCTATTTGTGCTTTTCCACCCTGAACTTGGTCTGGTAGTAAAGTCATAGGTTAGGACTGGACAATCCCAGGATGAGGTAGCCAATGCAGGTGAATTCTATTGCCTAGCTTGACATTCTTATCCTCTGCTTTACTGAAAAGTCAAATGTGTTTCTATAGTAGTAAAAAGGGTTTGAAGACTACAATGTTATTCACCGTCACAGGTAAATGTAAGATCCCGTTGCTGAAGTCACCATTCAGGTACCGTCATTGGTCTCCAGAATGAACAGATGCTTTAGTGTGCTGAGATCCCCTTGGCATTGCTAAGAGCGTTCTATCACTGAAAATGTAACATGACGTCTGCCATTGATGTGAATGCCTTTTCTTAGAATATTTAGCTTGTAATACAAAGGTGTGGGTAGTGCTAAAGGGTTGATACGCTCTATAGAGTCTCCTTTAATCCAGCGGTGCTTTGTAATCTAACATATCGAACATCGCTTTGATTGGAGTCCATACGGTTGTATCTTCCCAATTCCTTACTTGGATATTTGTTGTTATTAATTCTAATAGTTTTATTGCCCTATTGATTTGACCCCAGTACACACATTTACAACAAATCCGGGCTAAAATAGATGCAATTCATCAATTCTACTGAAGTAGAGACACTGTTTATAGCTTTCCTAAACTTTAATTTGTTTAGGTATTATTTCATGTCAGGAAGAATTATAACCACCTATGTGCTATAGCATCGACTTTGTTTTTTTTATTACTATGTTGATTGTTGATACTTTAGTAGGGTACATATGGATTTTATTTTTCTGTTGACCCTTTCATGCTATTATAATTCTCCTAATTTTAGAACATACATTTAGACAAAAGAAATGTGAGTAATTAAGAAACCATATTTTTTTACTATACCGTAGCTTTGTTCAACAAAACTATGCAAAATTCATTACATTCATCTGATATAGTAAAGGTGTGTTTACATTAAACCAGGGTTGGGCAAAGTGTGGCCCGCAGGCCATATCCGGCCCTCTGGCTGTTGCAGTCCAGTCGGCAGACCAAAACAGTCTAAGGGCTGAAAACAGTGCACCGCGGGCAGCACCACTCCCTCTGTCATGACTATAGCTTGGCTCTAACTGGGTTAAGTCAGGTGGGAGGGGACTGTTCGGTCGTGACTCGTTCCGGGACTCTCGCCACTTTATTAATGTGTGGATACCTCCAGAACGCCGCAAGTAATAGCTCTGCTCTGCAGCGTGTGCTCTGGTTCCTGTGAGTTTTTCTGATCTGTCCCACTATCCAGCCTTCCTTTCCCTGATCTCCGTTCCCCTAGTTCTGTTCTCCCATCCTGTCTACCCGACCCCGGTCCCATTCTGTGTCTCTATAAAGGGATAAGGCCGGGCTCTACTGCTATAAACAAGGAGGTGCTTTAGGAGAAGAGACTATAGTTAGGTAAATAACAAGCACTCTAAAGAAAAAAAGTAATTTAGATGCAATAGTGTTTTATTGACAGACTATCTGCAAAAAAGGAAACACAAACGCCTCAACCAGAAATAGTGCAAAAGCAAACATTTCGGCCAAGATTGGCCCTTATCAAGGTTTTGCATATCCTATACTGGTGAGTTAGGGGTGCTTCACACACAGCGAGCTCGCTGCCGAGATCGCTGCTGAGTCACGATTTTTGTGACGCAGCAGTGACCTCATTAGCGATCTCGCTGTGTGTGACACTGAGCAGCGATCTGGCCCCTGCTGCGAGATCGCTGCTCGTTACACACAGCCCTGGTTCGTTTTCTTCAAAGGCGCTCTCCCGCTGTGACACACAGATCGCTGTGTGTGACAACGAGAGAGCGACGAAATGAAGCGAGCAGGGAGCAGGAGCCGGCATCTGGCAGCTGCGGTAAGCTGTATCCAAGATAAACATCGGGTAACCAAGGTGGTTACCCGATATTTACCTTAGTTACCAGCCTCCGCAGCTCTCACGCTGCCTGTGCTGCTGGCTCCAGCTCTCTGCACATGTAGCTGCATTACACATCGGGTTAATTAACCCGATGTGTACTGTAGCTAGGAGAGCAAGGTGCCAGCGCTAAACAGTGTGCGCGGCTCCCTGCTCTCTGCACATGTAGCTGCATTACACATTGGGTTAATTAACCCGATGTGTACTGTAGCTAGGAGAGCAAAGCTAAGCGGTGTGCGCTGGTAACTAATGTAAACATCGGGTAACTATACCCAATGTTTACCTTAGTTACCAGTGTCCGCAGCTTCCAGACGCCAGCTCCGTGCAAGTGCAGCGTCGCTTGCACGTCGCTGCTGGCTGGGGGCTGGTCACTGGTCGCTGGTGAGATCTGACTGTTTGACAGCTCACCAGCGACCATTTAGCGATGCAGCAGCGATCCTGACCAGGTCAGATCGCTGGTGGGATCGCTGCTGCATCGCTAAAGTGTGAAGGCACCCTAAGACGAATTGGATGTCTACAAGAACATATCTCTAAGGAGGCGTCGGTTTTTATAGGTATACTGCAATACCCAAGGAGGCACGAAGGATAAATAGAGGGAGAGAGGAAATGCCTTGGCAGTAGGAGGAATAGGGACTGGGTCACAGGGGTCAGTGGTGGCAGCAGGATAAGGCAGCGGGTAGCGGATTTGCATGTATGTCGGAAGCGATGTGGGGGCTCATAATGTATATAGGAGGATATGTGGGGGATCATAATATATATAGGAGGCTGTGTGGGGGCTCATAATGTATATAGGAGGCTATGTGGGGGATCATAATGTATATAGGAGGCTGTGTGGGGGATCATAATGTATATAGGAGGCTGTGTGGGGGCTCATAATGTACGTAGGAGGCTATGTGCAGGATCATAATGTATATAGGAGGCTATGTGCGGGATCATAATGTATATAGGAGGCTATGTGGGGGCTCATATTGT
Organism: Anomaloglossus baeobatrachus; assembly: GCF_048569485.1. Lineage (NCBI taxonomy): Eukaryota > Metazoa > Chordata > Amphibia > Anura > Aromobatidae > Anomaloglossus > Anomaloglossus baeobatrachus. Next base: position 219,732,204 of record NC_134356.1, read on the forward strand.
ATATCGAAGGCTTTGCGGGGGCTGATAATGTACAGTGGCATGTAAAAGTGTGAGCACCCCTGGTCAAAAACTACTGTTATTTTGAACAGTTAAGCAAGTTGAAGATGAAATGATTTCTAAAAGGCATAAAGTTAAAGATACATGTCATTTGTATGGTAGGCAAAAAAATATTTTTTTTTTACATTTTGAAATTAATAAAAAAGAAAAATTGGCCAAATCCAAAATTGTGCTTCTTGTATTCAGGAGGCTTATGGCCAACAGTAGTCTAAAGCGTATTGGGGCTTTAATTCTCTTTATAAATGCAGAAAATTGTTGCACCAGGAATAGCTTTAACTACTGTCTGCAGATTACCGGATATACTTATGAATAAGCCAACTTTTTCAGCCAATTTTAGATGCTGATAAAGCCCCCCCTCGGTTTATACTCGAGTGAGGGTCCCACCAGGGCCAGCATCAGTACTCGGCACACCAGGGTAAGTGCCACGACCCTGGACTGCCGGAGGAGCCCACTCACTGTTGGCAAAGGCGGTGATGTATTCCACAGTCCCCAGGCTGAGCTTCGGGGATTGCAGTGCTCAGGTCAGCAGCTGCACTTTCCTGGCTTCCGGCCTTTTAACTCTACCCCTGCACACAGTGTTCATGCTGTGTGAACACTGCATGCATGGTCATTAAAGTTCATCTGTGGGCATAGGCAGTGTGATGCCCTGGACTAGTCAGGTCCTCCCAGGTAGTCACACACAACACCACACCCCCTCCCGATTAGGTGACATCAGTCAAACTAAAAACCTTGTCACCACCCTCCAGGTTGATGTCCACACTAGGGGGGCGGAGCCAGGCGATTGGCTCCACCCACCGAGGAGTTCACATGCCTGGAGGCGGGAAAACAGAGGCAAAAGTTCAAGTTGACAGTAGAGAGTAGTTTTCACAGTGGAAGAGAGAGGTTGAGTCCAAGGGCAAACCTGCGCCCAGGCCTGCCATAGACTACTCCGGTGGCTGGGTCGGAGCCCAGTCACCTTTTACAAGGAGGCAGACGGTGGTGGCCACCTGCAGGAGCTGGCATTACAGCCGGTGGAACCGTAGGGACCGGGGTCGGGCGGTGGCCCGCCGGTACCGAACCGGGGAACCGATTGGAAACCGGAGCACCAGGAGGGGTACTCAGACCCAGTACAAAGCCCTGAACCGACAGGGCTGAGTCAAATAAACTGATTGCGGACTGGACTTTAGGACCTATCCCACACAAGACCCGTTAGAAGACAACAGCCCAACCATACAGGGTAAAGCCACCGCCAAGGCATAGAGACCCAAAGGTCCAGCATCTGCGGGCAAACGGGCTCCTACGTCATATACAAGTCGGGGAGCGGACTACCGGTGTGAAGGCATAGGAGTCAAACATTCACACACAGAGGTGCAGGAGAAAGGCAGAAACCACCAACCTATACCGGGAGAAGCTGCAGCCGGCTGCGTGCCCCATTCATCAGTCCGTTTGGTTTACCAGAGACTCCAGTGTCTTGTGTCAGAGTGAGTACACCAGTGCCTTCGGGCCACGCACCGCGCCGCACTGCACCAGCATCCAGCACGCATCACCCACTCCCCCACCTCAGCACCTCCCTCGGGCCCCCAGGACCATCGCTCCCCTACCCACGGAGGGGTCAACACCAAGCTGCGCAACGCCGTACCCCGGAGGCCTAGTTAATGGCAGCGGTGGTGTCCATCCATTCACCACAACCCGTGGGTGGCGTCACGAACTTACAATCCAAACCAAACAACCGCGGCCCCAGACGTGGAGCTCCTCACCCAAGTCCCCGCGTGTAACGCCAACTCCCTTGCAGAGCGACGTGACCCCGGGTCCGTGAGAGGCTCGAGCCACCACCCGCAGTACGAGCACGGATCCGAGCGGCTCGGCGGTCGCAGCCGAGCCCGCGGGGCGGTACACCAGTGCACGGTGTGCTGAGCTTCCATCCCACAGATGAAGAGAGAGGAGCCGCAGTGCTGCCAGCGTCCCACCGGCGCTGAGCTGTATGTCCCCACACCCAAGTGCTGTATACCCACCCAGAGCTCTATGTCCCCCCATCCCAGTGCTGTTTACCCACCCAGAGCTGTATGTCCCTCACCCCAGTGTTATAGAACCCCCAGATCTGTATATCCCTCACCCCAGTGCTGTATACCCAATTAGGGCTGTATGTCCCTCACCCCAGTGCTGTATACCCCTTAGAGCTGTATATCCCCCATCCTAGTGCTGTATACCCCCCCAGAACTCTATGACCCCCCCAGAGCTGTATACCCCTCCAGAGCTGTATGATCCCCACCCCAGTGCTGTATACCCCCCAGAGCTGTATATTCTCCCCACCGCAGTGCTGTATACCCCTCCAGAGCTATATGTCCCCCACCCTAGTGCTGTATACCCCCTGAGCTGTATGTCCACCATCCCAGTGCTCTATACCCCCCGAGCTGTATGTCATCCCCACCCCAGTGCTGTATACCCCCCAGAGCTGTATGTCCCCCTACTCCAGTGCTGTATATCCTCTAGAGCTGTAGACCCCTCAGTGCTTTGTATGAGAACACCAGTAGCTGCTACATTTCCCACCGTAGTCTTATACTAGAGTCAATAAGCTTTCCCAGATTTTTTGTGGTAAAATTGGGTGCCTCGGCTTATATTCGGGTTGGTTTATACTCGAGTATATACGGTAACAAGAAGAGCAGACAGACAGTGTGGAACACAGTTCCAGTAAGTATACACAAACTGGGGCCATATTATGTACTAAGAATATTTTCAAAGTTATATCATTTTTATATTAGATGATTTGGAGCAAAAACGTTTACTAATAATAGATTTCTATCATTATTATCTTTATTATTACGCCCTAAATGATTTTCACCCCAACCCAGAATACATCTTACCAAAAGAATAGCAGATAGCAGTTTTATTATCTGTTATAGCTGTTTTATTAGCTTGAGTGTTCAGCTACAATGAAAAGAAAGGAACCTGGTGGTGCTCATATTGCCTTACTGTATATTTTTAGCATTATTTACTTTGCAGGCAGCTTTAGATCCAGTGCGTTCATTCTGACACCCAACATGTAATGGTGACACATCACCCATTACCTCCCCGGTGAAACACTTCACGAACAGTTACACAAATAATGCTGAAAGCAGGACCACACACATCACTCATGTCATTCAGCCCACACATGAGAGCTCAACTGATGTAGTCCTAGGCGATTCCTCTCTATAGTGGTCAGTCACATCATCCTCTGCCAGATTCTTTGAATCATCATTTAAATAGTAAGCTCTTATGCTTGGAAACCTCTCATCTGCTTGTCTCAGTGTCTTTATAGAGAATCTAACAAAGAGAAAATACTTGGCAATCAAATAGTTGAATAATCTCGTTTTTTATTGAGTAAGCTTGATGAGATATATCTGGTCCAGCTTACTCAATAAAATACCAGTTTATTCCACTATTTGAGTGCCAAGTATTTGCTCTTTGTTACATACGAGACTGAATCCTACCACACAGAAGTGCTGTGTTTAGTCAAAATAATTTTAAAGGGAATCTGTCAGCAGGTTTTTGCCACGTAATCTGAAAGCAGCATGATGTAAATACAGAGATCCTGATCCTGATCCCTTACTGGGCTGCTTAATGTAGTTTTGATGACATCACTATTTAATCAGCAGTAGATTATCATTAGAGGACTACTTGTCCTGCTGCCAGGTAGTCCAGAATATTTATAAGCTCTGTATAACTGCTAGATCTGCAGTACAGAAAACACTGATTTAATCAAAATGACAGCAGACAGCTCAGTAAGTGACACATCGCTGGAATCAGGGTCTCTGTCTCTACATTATGCTGCTGTCAGGTGGGGGAGCAAAAACCTGCTGACAGATTCCCTTTAAATGCTTTTAATAATGCCATTACTTGTATATTTACAATAATATTGACTGTTATACCGAATATACAACTTTTTTTTGAGATGATGAACAATAGAACAAACTAGTTTCAGTTATCGGGAAAGTGGAACAGAAGAATTTACCAAGGATTGGTGGCACCAGACTGCTATTTAGACGGGTCACTGGTACATACATTCTTCAACATTAAACTTGCAAAACCATGTTGGCAACACTATGAAGAGGCCTTCAAGAAGAGACATCATACTAGTACTATTCCTGGGATTATGGTGTGGGATGGCATAATTGTCACATTGACTTTGGGATGGTGGGGAACCAGGGCTCCTAAGCTGTCCATCAAGCTAGGGGGCCCTACGCTATCCCTATTCTCAGGAATACTCCTAATGGTGGAGAGGCCTGAGTCTCCTTTCTGGCCCTGCTCATGACCAGTCCTGATCTAATTCCCCCTGAGAGGAACAGGACAGGAGTGTGTTGAAACCACAGAAAAAGACAGACAAGGTAAAAAACAAAACTCTGTCACACAGCACGCACAAACAGAATAAGATAATAAGAGATTCAGGAGAAAACAACAAGAGCGGGAATGAAGTACAGGGGTGCACTCCATAACCGCACCAAGCAAATAACAACACTAAACACAACTTTCACCAGAGAGAGTCTGGGACACCACACCTCACAGACCAACATAGAATAAACTATAGCTGGCATGGGTAAAAGGATTACAACAACATAAATAGGAGTGGAGCAGATCTGATAGGTCTCCCCACAACATGTGATTAAAAAAGCAACAAAACTAACAGAAATTAACTCTTGCCAGCCTGCCTGTGAATCAGCACAATGCAGGTTGATGCCTGAGTTTGCTTGTGTTGATCCCAGACACCAGAGGAACCATTAGGCAGCGTGTCAGAATCTGCAAACTGAACAGAGTCCAATGCCGCCATGACAGTAGGTGATCTTTGTGCAAAACTCCGTGTGACAATAATGTAGGCTAGCTACATTTCTTTAGTCTGCTTTCCAGATTCACTTTCAGCTCTGTGTTAGGTCCCCTTCACACGCAAGTGTCTCCGGTACGTGTTTGGTCCGTTTCTGTATGTACCGGAGACACGGACACACGTACTCCAATGTTATTCAAAGTTTGGAGTTACACGTGCATTTTTCCGTACGGTCCGTGTGTCCGTGTGTGTGATACATATGTGTATCCGTATTACACAGATGCATGTCCGTTTTCTGCACGGAACACGCATGCACGCACCCAATGAAAGTCTATGGGTCCATGAGCACACGTACGTGACACGGATGCATCTCCGTATGGTCCGTGTACGTTTTGTGCTTTTTTGAAGCGATGTCGGTCAATCTTTTTTTTCTGTGTATGTCAGTCAATCTCCCTCATTCCGTCGGTCGGTCTCTCTCTCTTGTCTGTCCCTCTCTCAGTCTGTCGGTCAGTCTCCCCCCTCTCTCATACTCACCGTTCCCCAATCACCGGTGTGGCGCTGTACAGCTGTTAAAAAAAACTACGGCGGCTTTTACTATTTTGAAAAAGCCGGCCGCTCATTATTCAATCTCGTATTCCCTGCTTTCTCCGCCCACCGGCGCCTATGATTGGTTGCAGTGAGACACGCTCCCACGCTGAGGGACAGCTGTCTCACTGCAACCAATCACAGCCTCGCGCTGCTCACTTCAGTCACTCAGAGGATTAGCGGTCACCGGTGAGTCCTTCACGGGTGACCGCTTATCAGGACGCGACACAGACCGAGCCACGGTATGACAACGAAGTCGGGTGAAGTTCACCCGAGTTCATTCTCATGATGCGTCGCTGTCTGCTGTCAGCGGGTATGTAGCAACATCATTGTGCATCACACACGGAACATTTTACATGGACAACACACGGACGTTACACGTACGTATCACACGCACACATGGCTAGCATACGCCATCACACGGATGTCACACGTACCGGAGAAATGGGCATAAAATACAGAACATGGACCCAAAAAATGGAACGTAAGACACGCACGTGTTTTTCACGTGCGTGTGAAGGGGGCCTTACATTGATTTGTTGATAGAGCCATTTCAGAAAAGTGTCCCAGGAGCCATTTTTCAAGATGACAATGCCAGGCCACATGTTACTTGTGGAACTGTGAGCAGCCTCCATTACCTAAAAGTGCAGGTTGTTCGAATTTGTCGCACTACTAGGATGTCATTGGTCAACTTTTGCAATGGAGCTGCCAGTAGCGGATCTTGATGATTTTTGTGCCAAAGTGCATTCAGCGTGGCATAGCATTTATCATCATACAACCATTAATAACCAAATTTCTAACATGCCAAGGCATGTAAGTGCGTGTATTTCTGGGCATGATGCTCATACTTGATACTGAATAAATCAAGTTGTTTTGAATATTTTGTTTCCATTTTTCTTCCTCGTTTTCCATACAATTACCATATCTAACAAGCCTGTGATTTCCATCATTCCTTCTATTCTTGAAGTTACAATTCCTATATTGACAAGTGTATATTCCATTCTATGAACAGAATGACATACACATGTACACAGATGTGTTATGCGGTGGGTATGGACTTTTGGCTTCCCAGATCTTGGAACTAAAGGTTCACCTTTTAAAAGGACAAGATGCTCATATACATGAATTATATCTTCAGGAGGGTCAATGCGTCCATCATAAATCTGTCCTCACATCTTCCACTTTTCTAGGGCTCTGATGTACAATAGGAATAATGTAATAGGAAAAAAGCAATAAACTTCGCCCCAGACAGCTATAACCTTTGGTGGCAGTCTGAGGTCATCGGGAGATTTGTTTCAGAAATTACATTTGACTTTGCTTACATTGTAGCTATTTGCCTGCAATACTAATCAGCTATCTTAGGATATGTGTAGAACAACATATAAAGACATAGGAGATTTATCTGTGCTTAATGCCACATTTCACACATTCATTTACACCATTTGGCCAAACACTATATTTAGGTTGTGAAGTATATTGAGTTTTTTTTTATTTACACATTCTCTGTAAAAGTTTATTCTATCATTTTTAGTAGACAAGGAAAAGTAATACCCAAAAATCTATCATTCCCTATTTTCCCACACAGAAGTGACTTACATCACATTTGAGCACTTATTTGGAATATATGGTATATGCAATCTCTTAATATATAAGCACAAATGGATGAAGAATTTCATTGACCAGACATATATTTCAGATGAGTATCTCTTCTATGTAACTTCCAAACCTCTTCGGCATGAACATCAGCACTAAGGGGTACTTTGCACGCTGCGACATCGCTATTGCAATATCGTCGGGGTCAAATCGAAAGTGACGCACATCCGGCGTCGGTAACAACGTCGCAATGTGTAAAGCCTAGATGCGCCGATAAACAACCGCAAAAGCGTTGAAAATCGGTGATCTGTGTAGTGTCGGTCATTTCCATAATGTCGGACCAATAGGAGATACAATGTTGTTCCTCGTCCCTGCGGCAGCACACATCGCTGTGTGTGAAGCCGCAGGAGCGCGGAACATCTCCTACCTGCGTCTACCAGCAATGAGGAAGGAAGGAGGTGGGCGGGATGTTTATATCCTGCTCATCTCCGCCCCTCCGCTTCTATTGGCTGCCTGCCGTGTGATGTCGCTGTGACACCGCACGACCCGCCCCCTTAGGAAGGAGGCGGGTCGCCGGCCAGAGCGACGTCGCAGGAAAGGTAAGTGCGTGTGAAGCTGCCATAGCGATAATGTTCGCTACGGCAGCTATCACAAGATATCGCATGTGCGACGGGGGCGGGTACTATCGCGCTCGGCATCGCTAACCGATGCTAGCGATGTCGCAACGTGCAAAGTACCCCTAACAGTGTGCGATTCACAACATGGGTTTCCATAACGAGCAGCTATATAAAAGCCTTACATCACCAAGCACAATGCCAAGTGTAGGATGGAGTGGTGTAAAGCCACCGCCACAGGACTCTGGAGCAGAGAAAAAGTGTTCTGTGGAGGGACAAATCCTGTCAATAGTTACAAGGGGAACTACTTTCTTAACTTTTTCTAGAGGAGAACAACATTGGTGCTGAGGTTTCAAGGTGCAAAAATGTTTTAGAATATGAGGACTTTGTGAAATATTAAGTCTGACTTTACACCCTTCTTGTATTTAGGTTATCTCTTCTGTATGTGTAAGCCCTACATAAGAGGGCATGAGTATAAACTATTAAAAAAGACTGATAAGGTGCATATGTGGCGCCCTGGACAAGCCAGGACGTCACAGGTACTGCAACAACACACCCTACACCCCGGTTAGGAACACCGAAGTCAAACACAAATCCTTGTTGCCTTCCTCCAGGGACTGATGTCCACACCAGGTGGGGCGGAGCCAGGCGGTTGGCTCCACCCACCAAGGAGTTCACAGTCCTGGAGGCAGGAAAAGGAAGGCAGAACAGTTTTAGGAGTTGTAGAGTGAGGAAGTAGTAGTGGAGGAACTGACTGACCGTGTCCGGGTACGTGGCCCGGGCACCTGACAGCAAGGTTGGCAGACGGTGGTGACCGTCTGCAGGAGAGGCCGATTGACGTTCAACCGTAAGGACCGGGGACGGGCGGTGGCCTGGCGGTACCGGATCGGGGAGCGAAGAGAGGCCAGCACCATCCGGCAGGGCCTACGGACCCCGACCAGGCTAGGAGTCGCCGTAAAACCGGTCAAATCCGTCAGCGACGGGAACCTCCGGGGTTTCCCAGCAGTAAAGACCCGACTGAAGGCAACCGTCCAAACTGTGAGGGAGATAAAGCTACCGCCAGAGCTAGAGCTCCCAGGGCCAGAGCCTGCGGGCAAAGGAAGGCTCCCCTAGTCAACATACCGCTGGGGAGCGGGCTATCAATGGGAAGCCATTGGGGCCGAGAACAAAACATCGGTGCAGGGAGAGACAGTTACCGCTAACCTACCAGGAGTGACCGCCGCAGCCGTCTGTGGGACTCGTCCATCCAGCCGTTTGTTTTACAAGAGACTCCGTGTGCGTGACTGGCTGAGTAAGTACCACCGTGCCGTCTGGCACTGCGCTGCCCGGCGACCCTGCACCCGGCCAGGCCGCACATCCCACCTTCCGACCTCCACCACCGGGCCCCGGGACCACCAAAACCCCCCCTACCCACGGAGGGGAGAAAACATCTCAGCTGCTCCCTGTCAACGCTCCCGGGATCCGGCCCACCGCTCGAGCCACCGACCGAGCGAGCAGCAGCAGCAGCCGGACCCGAGCAGTGGGTGAGCGCAGCGCCCTCCCCGCCTGCGACAACTTGGCGTCACGAACAGGATCTTACCGCTCTGCCGTCTGGTAGAGGTGCGCCTTGTGTCCCGCCGGAGGTGTCCGGCCGAAAATTTTCGGAAGCCGCCATATTGGGCGCGAAAAGTCCCCGCTCGAGTGTCTTCCCGAGCAGTGGAGGCGCGAAAGCCGAAGCTCCGCCCCTGAAGAGGAGGTGCCGGAAAGACACCAAGGGGGGACGGATGGCGGCTGGCCGCATGTAGCCCGCGGCTATAAAAGCAGGGACGCCAGGACCCTGCGGCCATCTTTTGGTTCCTGGAAGAGGCCGCCGCAGCGATGCACCAACCGTTCAGCCGCACCGTAGCCCCCGCGCCCGGGACCGCGGCGTGGGTCGAGGTCCGGACCGCTCAGCTACAACAACGGCTGCAGATCCGTGTGCAGCTCCTCTTGGAGGAGTGGGAGGCCGACATGGCGGACATGGTTGCGGCCATACGGAGACGCGAGGTGTAGGGAGTTCTGGAAGAGCGGGTAAGTGACCCACGCCCCTGTACCCCTAGCGGGTCGGTTATCGCGGCTGAGGGGCCCGGTCTACACCCGCTCGCCCTGCTACCTCCCCTGCTTCCCGTGTTGGCTGCTGCTGCCCCGTCACTAGGCCCGCTAACACTGCAATCGGTAGCGGCACCCAGCCAATCCGCCCAAGCAGACCGACCTGCAGCCGAGGCCCGTGACCGTCCGGAACCGCTTCCTTGGAAGAAGCCGAAAGCTGAGCCCGTCAGTGGAGATGCACCGGAGGCACCTGTAGAGGCCGCACTCGGAACCGAACCGACTCCGGCAGCTTGTTCCGTGCAGGAAGAGACGGCGGTCGTGCGGGAGAAGATCCCTGTGCCCATCCCCCACGCCTCGGCTGAGGCTGCGCTGGGTCGCCGCTGCGAGGCAGCACCCCAGGCCATGACACCGCGGGACCTGCCGCCCAGAACGCCAGTAGTGGGCAGTGTGAAGGAGGTCTCGCGGGGCCCGACCCGCGCGCAGGGGCCCACCGTAGCCCCCTATTGGGGCAGGGAACAGACCCCGCTGGGACAAGAGATCGCCAAGAGAGAAAAGAGGAAGGCCGAGCTGATAGCCTGCACAATAAGGGAGAAAGAGAATCTCCGCAGGGCCACCTTCCGAGTGCGGGGCCCGAGGTACGAAGGGCAAGTGAGGAGGTTCGACGTCCGTAGAGGATACGGCTTCATTTTCGAACCGGGCCTGGAGGCCGAAATTTTCATAGCCCGAAGGGATGTGAACGACCACCTGCTGGAGGATCACCCGGGCCGCAACCTGCTCCTCGGCGACCTTGTTAATTATACCCGGCACTGCGGGGAGAGGGGCTGGTTTGCCCTGGACGCTAGGCTGAGAGGAGGCCAGGAGCCTCAAGCACCAGCCCAGCCCCCTCCCCCACCAGGTGGAGTGGATCCGAAGTGATGGCAGTGGTCCTCCGCCGCAAGTGTCCCCGTTGGGACCCCCAGCACCGTTGTGATGTTGTTAAATGTTTGAATAATAAGATTGAATCAACCGAAGAAGTTTATCAGATTGACACCGTAATTGAACCGGCCGTTGCCGGCAACTAGTCCCCGTAGGGACTTTCTGCAACCGTTGCGTAAGGAACTTCTTACGGATACGCCCGAGAACTTGCAGGGCAACCACAAACTTAGTGGAGTGTAAATAAATTGTTGGCTTGATACCGTGACCGCCTCCGGAGAGGCTGATTTGGGAGGATGGGCCTGGAGGAAATGGATGGCCCAGGCCCGCCACTACCGTAACCGGTGGCAATCCTCCGGGGGTCAGGAGTCCCCCATGGACGTGGGTCCCCTGAAAGAGACCGTACCCGCTCGGGCAATTTGGTTCTGGACTGGGGCAAGGAGTGCTGCCCACTTGTTAGGGGCAGCATCAGGGCCAGGTTGTTTGGGCGGGGGGAGAGCGGAAGCCGCACCGTAATAAAAGACAACCGTTAGTAACGTTAAAAGAAAGTGCCTCCCGTTATGGGAAGTTTATAAAGAATGCTTGTGTTTTATATGTGTTTTACCGTTTTCTATTTTTCTAGTTGTGAAAATAAAACCGGTGATGGACGAGCAGCCCGCAGACGGTCTGCACTTAACCAAGGGGGAATGTGGCGCCCTGGACAAGCCAGGACGTCACAGGTACTGCAACAACACACCCCGGTTAGGAACACCGAAGTCAAACACAAATCCTTGTTGCCTTCCTCCAGGGACTGATGTCCACACCAGGTGGGGCGGAGCCAGGCGGTTGGCTCCACCCACCAAGGAGTTCACAGTCCTGGAGGCGGGAAAAGGAAGGCAGAACAGTTTTAGGAGTTGTAGAGTGAGGAAGTAGTAGTGGAGGAACTGACTGACCGTGTCTGGGTACGTGGCCCGGGCACCTGACAGCAAGGTTGGCAGACAGTGGTGACCGTCTGCAGGAGAGGCAAATTGATGTACAACCGTAAGGACCGGGGACGGGCGGTGGCCCGCCGGTACCGGATCGGGGAGCGAAGAGAGACCAGTGTAACGCCTGGTCCCACCAGACCCCGGGGGGGGAGCTCTCCCTCACATCTGCCCAGTCCCAGCATGGCTCCCACATGCATTCCTGCCCCCACTCCCAGGCAGAGAAGGCCTTCCACTTACCGGCCCCAAGGCTCTGCAGACGTTGCTCCCACTCCAAGGCCTGCTGCAGTTTCCTCCTCACACAGAATTGCTGTAGGTGATTCTAGGCTGCGTGCGAGGCCACGCCCCCTTTCTTAAAGTGGCATGCCCCAAATCCTGGAAGTGATCTCAGAGGTCACCTGCTGCCTAATAGGTATTTAAGTTCACTTCCCCCGGCAGCAGGCGCCCGAGCAACGCCTCTATTAGTGCATTGCCAGTGTCCTAATCTGTTTCTGCTATTGTTTATGATCCGTACTTTTGTTACCTGATTCTAATCCTGTGTCTCACCGTAGTGCCATCTATACCATACCGGCTGTGGACGTCACCACCCATTCCTACCGTGGACGTCACCGTGCCATACCTGCTGTGGACACTATCTGTACCGTACCGGCTGTGGACGTCACCTGCTGTGAAACATCTCCGGTGCCACTTCCGTGTTCCGCCTGCCGCGGACATCGTACCCGAGCCACGCCTGGCCGTACAGAGACTCCTACCTCCGGTCCCTGGCTGCCGTGCATTTAGGCCTTCTGGGGAGGCGCCGCACAGTCCCTGTATAGGGGTTCGCTGCTGGCCGTCTTCTCAGGGGAGTCCGGTGCACGGTCCAGTGGGTCCACCTCCGGACGTTCGCCGCTCCTCGGTGAGCGTAACAGTTTGCTCGGGCCATGGACTCCGCCGGGATCACGGTTAACCCGCTGAATGACCTGCAACAGGAGCTCTCCCGCCAACGTGAGACCCAAGCAAGGTTCGTGGCTTACATAAAGTCTGTGGAATCCCGTCTGGCATCCATGCAAACCTCCGTATCCTCCGACAGCTCCCAGTTGAGTGAACTACTGCAGGAATTGTCCCGCCAGCATGAGGCCCAGAGACGCATGGCTGAAGATATGGCGGCCGTGGATTCTCGTCTAAATGCCCTGCAGAATCCGGCCTCCTCTACAACTCCCGACTCTGCAGGATTATCGGCATACATGTCTCCTTCTCGCCTGGCCTCCCCACCCATGTATGGAGGGGATCCCCGTTTGTGTCGCGGTTTCTTAAACCAGTGCTCCTTGCACTTTGAGCTGTCGCCGATGCAGCAAGCGACCGATCGCTCGAAAATCGCATTCATCATGTCTCATCTGACTGGTCAGGCTCTGGCTTGGATGAATCCGCTCTGGGAAAAGAATGACCCGACCGTCCAAGTCCTGTCCGTCTTTCTGACCACCTTCCGTAAGGTGTTCGATGAGCCAGGCCGTCTCTCATCTACTGCCTCTTCACTCATGAGAATCCACCAGGGGAATCTCACCGTGGGACAGTATGCAATCGAGTTCCGCACTCTGTCCTCCGAGCTCAAGTGGAACAATGACGCCTTGGTAGCTGCCTTTTGGGAAGGGTTATCCGGAAAAATCAAGGATGAACTGGCCGGCCGGGATGTACCTACCACCCTGGAAGAGCTGATCTCTCTGGCTACCCGTATTGATCTCCGCTTCCAAGAGCGTGCCAGAGAGGTCACCCGGGCAAGAAGAACCCCGCGCCTTGCGCCCACCTTCCAAAGGCCGATGTCACTTCCCTCCACCAGGCCTACTGCTCCGCACGAGCCCATGGAGGTCGACCGCGTCACTGAGTCCAGACTGCGACAGAGGAATCGAAGAATGGCAGGAGAGTGCTTTTACTGCGGAAGTGCCAAACATCTGATTCAGGACTGTCCAGTAAAGCCGGGAAACTACAGAGCCTAGGGTCCATCGGAGAGGCCACCCTAGGTCACGCCAAGTCCTCTCCTTTTCTCCAGGTGCCCGTATCCCTGTCCTGCGGCTCCATCCGGTTGTCAGTACATGCGTTCCTGGATTCTGGCTCCGCCGGGAACTTTATCCAGCAGTCCGTGGTGGATCTACACCAGATTCCCGTCCGATGTCTTGCTACCCCCATCAGTCTGTCTTCCGTGGATGGAAAACCGCTTTCCGAACCCATCCGGTTCATCACAGAGAACTGTACAATGCAAGTGGGGTTGCTACACTCTGAAACAATCGCCTTCCATGTGCTCCCTGGCATGGCACATGCTCTTCTTCTGGGAATACCCTGGCTTCGGTCACACAAGCCTGTGCTCGACTGGGATTCCGGAGACATCCTGCAATGGGGTGCTTCTTGCCACAATCACTGCCTGACACCAGTGCATCCTCCGCACCCACCAGTCAAACCGGTCAACCTTCCCGGGTTACCTCCCGCCTACTGGTCCTTTTCCGATGTCTTTGACAAAAAGGAAGCTGAGACGTTGCCGCCACACAGACCCTACGATTGTCCCATCGACCTGCTCCCAGGTACAACCCCTCCTCGTGGGCGCATCTACCCACTGTCGCGAGAAGAGACCCAAGCCATGTCTGACTATATAAAGGAGAATTTAGCACGAGGCTTCATCCGAAAATCCTCCTCTCCCGCCGGAGCGGGATTCTTCTTTGTGGGAAAAAAGGATGGGGGTCTACGGCCCTGCATTGACTACCGCGGATTGAATAAGATCACAGTGAAAAACAGGTATCCGCTACCCCTTATACCGGAACTGTTTGACCGTTTCCGAGGTGCCAAGATCTTTTCCAAACTAGATCTCCGGGGTGCGTACAATCTGGTTCGCATTCGGTCGGGAGACGAATGGAAGACCGCGTTCAACACTCGTGATGGGCACTATGAATACCGAGTGATGCCCTTCGGGCTCAGTAACGCACCGGCGGTCTTCCAGGAGTTTGTGAACGACGTCTTCCGTGATCTTCTCTACACCTGCGTAGTTGTGTATTTAGATGACATCCTTATCTTCTCTCCGGACTTGCATACCCATCGAAGACATGTCCGTCTGGTCCTGCGGAGATTGAGAGAGAATCGCCTTTACGCCAAACTCGAGAAATGCCTGTTTGAGCAGACCTCGTTACCCTTCCTTGGCCACATAGTCTCGGATACCGGCCTGAAGATGGATCCTGACAAGGTTTCAGCCGTACTGAAATGGCCCCGTCCGGAAGGGTTGAAGGCTATCCAGCGATTCCTGGGATTCGCCAACTATTACCGGCAATTCATTCCACATTTCTCATCTCTGGTGCGCCCCATATCCTCTCTCACTCGCAAAGGGGAGAACCCGAAGAAATGGACACCGGAAGCTGAAGAATCGTTCCTGTCCCTTAAACGTGCCTTTGCTTCTGCTCCAGCCTTACACAGACCTGACATTAACCAGCCATTTATCCTTGAGGTAGATGCCTCCTCATCCGGAGCCGGTGCGGTCCTTACACAGAAAACGTCAGAGGGTAAGACAGTAACCTGCGGCTTCTTTTCTAAGGCTTTCTCCCCAGCAGAACGAAACTACTCAATCGGAGACCGTGAGTTGCTGGCAGTCAAGCTGGCTCTGGAGGAATGGCGATACCTGCTGGAAGGGTCATTGCATCCAGTTACCATCTATACTGACCACAAGAATCTGGCATATCTTCAGACAGCCCGCAGGCTAAACCCCCGACAGGCCCGATGGTCATTATTCTTTGCCCGCTTTGATTTCGTTCTGCATTTCCGTCCAGCCGAGAAGAACCTGAAAGCCGATGCGCTGTCTCGATCATTCCTGTCAGAGGACCAGGAGGATGAACCTCGGCACATCATTGAACCTTCCAAACTAATGGCGGCTCCAGTTGGCATGCATCACCTTCCTCCCGGTAAGACGTTTGTTGCTGAGGTCGATAGAGAACGTGTACTCCGGTGGGGACACTCTTCCAGAATAGCAGGTCACGTGGGTCAAAAGAAATCTCTGCAATTGATATCCCGATATTACTGGTGGCCAGGGTTACGTCAAGACGTCCAGGACTTTTGTTCATCCTGTTCCTCCTGTGCCCGGAACAAGGTCCCGAAGACCCTTCCGGCGGGCCCTTTGCTTCCTTTACCTGTACCATCCGCTCCATGGCAACATATCGGCATGGATTTCATCACGGACCTGCCAAAATCGTCTGGCTGCACAGTCATCTGGGTGGTAGTGGACCGGTTCTCCAAGATGGCCCACTTCACACCACTCTCCGGGCTACCGTCCGCTCCGGTTCTTGCTGACCTCTTCATCCAACACATCTTCCGGCTTCATGGCTTGCCTCTCCATATCGTGTCCGACAGAGGGGTCCAGTTCACCGCTCGGTTCTGGAGAGCAGTCTGCAAGATGATGGATGTGGAATTGGACTTTTCCTCTGCCTACCACCCTCAGTCCAATGGGCAAGTGGAGCGCATTAACCAAGTCCTGACTAACTATCTCCGTCACTTCGTGGACGAACACCACAGCGACTGGGTCAAACTGCTTCCGTGGGCCGAGTTCTCCTATAACAACCTTGACAGTGAGTCCTCTGCTAAATCTCCGTTCCAGGTGGTGTATGGACAGCGACCCAAAGTGCCGTGTCCTGTGACAAGTTCCTCAGGCAACCCTGCAGCTGATGACCTCGTGAGGTCCTTCTCCGCCGTCTGGGCTGAGACCAAGTCGGCTCTGGAACGGTCCTCTGTCCGCATGAAGAAACACGCTGACAAGAAACGTCTGGATGTTCCTTTCTTCCGACCCGGAGATAAAGTCTGGCTCTCGTCCAAGTATGTCCGCCTGAAACAGCCGTCTTACAAGCTGGGTCCCCGCTTCATTGGTCCCTTTGAAGTGCTCCGACGGATCAATGAGGTGTCCTACAAGTTGAAGCTGCCGTCGACACTTCGCATCCCGAACTCCTTCCATGTGTCCCTCCTCAAGCCGGTGGTCCTGAGTCGTTTCCATGGTGATCCTGGGGTCTCGCCTCCTCCTGTTGGTGATGATGACGTCTATGAGGTAAAAGCCATCCTTGCGGCTAAGGAGGTCCGAGGTAAAACCTATTATCTGGTGGACTGGAAGGGGTTCGGTCCTGAGGAGAGGACGTGGGTACCTGCGGAGGACGTGGATGCTCCTCGTCTCCTCCGGAGCTTCCTGAGGAGGAGGGGGCTTCAGGGGGGGGGTACTGTAACGCCTGGTCCCACCAGACCCCGGGGGGGGAGCTCTCCCTCACATCTGCCCAGTCCCAGCATGGCTCCCACATGCATTCCTGCCCCCACTCCCAGGCAGAGAAGGCCTTCCACTTACCGGCCCCAAGGCTCTGCAGACGTTGCTCCCACTCCAAGGCCTGCTGCAGTTTCCTCCTCACACAGAATTGCTGTAGGTGATTCTAGGCTGCGTGCGAGGCCACGCCCCCTTTCTTAAAGTGGCATGCCCCAAATCCTGGAAGTGATCTCAGAGGTCACCTGCTGCCTAATAGGTATTTAAGTTCACTTCCCCCGGCAGCAGGCGCCCGAGCAACGCCTCTATTAGTGCATTGCCAGTGTCCTAATCTGTTTCTGCTATTGTTTATGATCCGTACTTTTGTTACCTGATTCTAATCCTGTGTCTCACCGTAGTGCCATCTATACCATACCGGCTGTGGACGTCACCACCCATTCCTACCGTGGACGTCACCGTGCCATACCTGCTGTGGACACTATCTGTACCGTACCGGCTGTGGACGTCACCTGCTGTGAAACATCTCCGGTGCCACTTCCGTGTTCCGCCTGCCGCGGACATCGTACCCGAGCCACGCCTGGCCGTACAGAGACTCCTACCTCCGGTCCCTGGCTGCCGTGCATTTAGGCCTTCTGGGGAGGCGCCGCACAGTCCCTGTATAGGGGTTCGCTGCTGGCCGTCTTCTCAGGGGAGTCCGGTGCACGGTCCAGTGGGTCCACCTCCGGACGTTCGCCGCTCCTCGGTGAGCGTAACAGCCAGCACCATCCGGCAGGGCCTACGGACCCCGACCAGGCTAGGAGTCGCCGTAAAACCGGTCAAATCCGTCAGTGACGGGAACCTCCGGGGTTTCCCAGCAGTAAAGACCCGACTGAAGGCAACCGTCCAAACCGTGAGGGAGATAAAGCTACCACCAGAGCTAGAGCTCCCAGGGCCAGAGCCTGTGGGCAAAGGAAGGGCTCCCCTAGTCAACATACCGCTGGAGAGCGGGCTATCAGTGGGAAGCCATTGGGGCCGAGAACAAAACACCGGTGCAGGGAGAGAGTTACCGCTAACCTACCGGGAGTGACCGCCGCAGCCGTCTGTGGGACTCGTCCATCCAGCCGTTTGTTTTACAAGAGACTCTGTGTGCGTGACTGGCTGAGTAAGTACCACCGTGCCGTCTGGCACTGCGCTGCCCCGCGACCCTGCACCCGGCCAGGCCGCACATCCCACCTTCCGACCTCCACCACCGGGCCCCGGGACCACCAAAACCCCCCCTACCCACGGAGGGGAGAAAACATCTCAGCTGCTCCCTGTCAATGCTCCCGGGATCCCCGAACAGAGCAGCGGTGGTGTCCCAACCTCACCACAAACCGTGGGTGGCGTCACGGACAATATCCCTACACCAAACCACCCCTTTCACTCACGGGCGAGGAGCGCCGCTCGAGTCCTCGGGATCCGGCCCACCGCTCGAGCCACCGACCGAGCAAGCAGCAGCCGGACCCGAGCAGTGGGTGAGCGCAGAGCCCCTCCCCACCCGGGACACATACAGTAGGGGCACCATTGGTGGACACAGACAGAAGAGGGCCCCTGTGCAACAACGTTAGATGGGCCCTGTAATGTCAAGTACCTCATCATAATGCACAATTAAATTGACGTACTTAAGATAAAAATGGGCCCCCTTACCTCTTGGGCTGCACTGATGGTATGTCCGCCGCTGAGGGGCACCTAGAGGCACAAATATCCCCCCCCCCAACACCCACAACCTACATATACAGGTGCACAGCCAATCATAATACAGGGATCAGTTGTCAAATGATAACTACTTTTTACACTAGAGAACCAATGCGAAATACACATAATGATTACTTATACTATGGATAGTGCCTTTGTATATGTTATATATATTTTGCCTGTTATATTTAGGATATACACAATTGCACATGCATTTATTTACCTATTTTAGCTGATTACATGAAAACACCAATATTATACATTATATAGCAGCATACTTACATTGGTTTACATATCCATACTGTGGAGAAAACCTTCATTATGTCTCACTCTTACATGCCTGCTGTATCTTGTACACACATTCATTAGCATTGTGAATCAGTTTTCTACTCCTTATCTTTGCCTAAGGCCTCTTTCACACGTCCGTGAAAACCACGCACGTTTTTCACGGACGTGTCAAAGGTGCGTATTGCCCTCCGTGAGCAGTATTTATGGCACACGTGTGTTCTCCGTGTGTTATCCGTGATAACACACGGAGAACGGGAACTTTCTACTCATCTGTCCCTGGCTTCGCTGTCCGTGGTGCTGATCTTCGGTCTCCGGTCCTGCCGACTCCCCGCTGCTGCTGCTTCCGGCCGCAGTGAAGTGAATATGCAATGAGCATAATGAGCGGCGGTCGGAAGCAAGTGACAGCGACGGCAGAGACAGCAGGGCTGGAAAAGGTGAGTAAAGTTTTGTTATTTTTTTCTCAGACACGTGTGTTTTCTCCGGTGTGTGTCACACGGAACACCTCCGTGTGGTCCGTTTGCATTCCGTGTGACACCCGTGATGCCGGAGAAAACAGGACATGTCTACGTGTGGAGCACACGGGCACACGTATGCTCCACACGGACACACCGTCCATGGCAGAACAAGCACGTGAGCGCAGACCCATTGACTTTAATGGGTCTACGTGTGCCTGTGTCTCCGGTACGTGAGGAAACGGACCAAAAACGTACCGGAAACATGGACGTGTGAGAGAGGCCTAAGGAGTAGTATTGTAAAGCCCCCATATACATGAGATGGCTGTTGGGCAGCAGACATCCAGACTGGCTTTATTATACAGAGGAGCGCTCATTAGACTGCGTGTTCCTGTGCTCTCTGAGTTCTTCAGAAGAATAAAATGATCGGCACTCTAAAATCGGACATGCCCGATCGACTTCTCCCCCAACACATTAGAATGTTGGCTGAACCTGCTGATGTCGGTGGGTGCGGCTGACATTTGTCTAAATTGTATGAGGTCTTAACTCTACTCTGACTTGTATGTCAGCACAGGATAACTGTTCAATACAAGTACAGACGCTCGGTGCAACATGGTGGGACCAAACATTTAAAGTGTAATGTATCTTATCAGACAGAATTGCTTCTTTCTCTCCCAGAATTGATCAGTGATTATCAAAATTCTCAATTCTGATGTAAAATCTGTATTCAGTGAAGACTTTCCCATTACTGAGATAGGAGATAGCAGTTGGTGCTGAGAAGATTCTATGATGACAGGAGGAGCTAAAGGCAGAGGGAGGAGCTAGAGGCTGAGTTCCGCCTCCTCCCTCTTCTATTTACATAGAGTCTCATCAGTAACACCTCTCATCTCCTATCTCAGTAATGGGAAAGTCTTCACTGATTCAGATTTTACCTCAGAAATGAAGATGTTGATAATGACTGATCAGTTCTGGAGGAGAAAGAAGCAGATTTCTGATGAGATCTATTACACAGATGCTTATTTTTATGTCTATTATTAATTTATGAAATAAAAATTAAAACGACAATTATACTTAATATACCATCTCACCTGCTTATATTCTCTCAATCTCCACCCCCTTTTTTATTGACAGCTCTGGCTTCACAGAGTCACAGAGGGATGGAGATAGTAGGAAAACAAGCAGGTGGGAAGGTCTGTTTAAATGTTAGGCCCCGCCATGATGCACAAGTGGTCCCATTCTCATCTAAAAGAGTGGGAAGATTTTTTTTCTCCCTTGTCAATCGTATGTAATCTTTTTTACTCAGTAGCTTTTAATCATTTACAGGAGCATTTACAGTTTCCGATCTTACAGAATTGTAATGTATCCAGAAATATAATAGATGAGATCCTAAGGCCTCTTCTCCATTAGCGTTTTTGTCCTGCATATTTCCTCACCTTGAGAAACGGATTGCAATCTTGCAAATGGTTTCCTATGAGGCTGTCTCCATTTCCCCGTTTTGTTCTGACGATACACGGAGTCTCCTTGAAATCGCAGCATGCTGCGATTTGATGTGATTCTCAGCTCTTTCACCCTCCATGCAAGTCAGAATCCAGGTGGCATGCGCATGTCACACGGATCCTGACACTTGCATACCGGGTCAGACTGGTACCGGAGGAATCTCCTGTAAAACCAGTCCTGGCCGCGGTTACATGCACTGAACCCCGGAGCTGTCCCCTGAGCTCCAGAGTGCAGCCTGAACAGCGAGCGCCGAGTGATAGATTCCCCGGCGATTGCTGGTCAGGTCAGCACAGCTGCAAACAGATCAGGCTGACGCTGGAGCTCAGATTACAGCTCAGGAGCTGAGTGCAGGTGACCGCGGCCAGGACTGGTTTTATAGGAGATTTCTCCTGTAGCCAGTCTGACGCTGCTTGCCTAAAAACTCACATAGCACCCGCATGACGCTCACATGTCATACGGATGCTATGTGAGGAAAAAAAAACACACCACACGCAGATCACACGCAGGATACTCGACTCACATTTTGAGCCGAGTATCGCTGCGATTTTTTACACGCTAGTGGAGAAGGGGCCTAAGGCTGAAGCCACACGGGGATTAGTGCGAATCCTCGCATGACACTTGGCTCATGCTCGCATCACAGCAGCAGCCAAGTGTCATGCGAGGGTCATGCGACTGTGGTCCGATCGTGCAATCAGACCACAGTTGCGGAGGGGGGGACAGTGCTGTGGAGGGAAGGATTTATCGCTCTATCTCAACCATTGACGGCTGATACGAGAATCGCACTGCACTCGCATTGCACCGGTGTAACGAGAGAGCAATGCAATGTTTCTCTCACCCCCCATAGAGTTGAATGGGTGCTAGTGAAACAGGATCACATTCTACCCATGCTGTGACTGTTTTCTCGATTTGATTAGAGCTGAGAAAATAATCGCGTGTGGGAGCAGGCCCATAGAGTATATTGGTCCAAGTGGAATGCGATTTTTTTATCGCATTCCACTCGCTCTGTATTACTCGCCGTGTGTGCTGACCCTAATGATCTGTATGGCATCCGATTTTTTTCTTGCACTCTACTGATTTTTTAGTCAAGTGGCAGAATGCTACAATATTTTCTCATGCCGAAAACAGCTCAGAAAAAAATTGCACATTTGCACACTGCCTCACTGAGTAAAATGGGTCCAAGTGCAATCCCTTTATTTTTAAATTGGATTGCGTTCGTTCGAGCACTCGTGTGAGTGAACCCAAAGGCTAAGTTCCCACGATGAGCTTTTGATGAATGTGTACATTTTTTACAGGCGGTCTTTCTGCATCTATTTAGTTGATGGCTGGGCCATATATAACAAGCTTTTCTCCCCCATTCACCTTTTGTGCCTCCCCTATTTCCCCATAGACTGTAAGCTTACAAGCAGGGCCCTCACTCCTCCTGGTATCTTAATTTTGCTATTTTGTATTGTCTCATATTGTCTGTACATGTCCCCTCTGAATTGTAAAGCGCTGCAAAATATGTTGGCGCTATAGAAATAAAAATTATTATTATTATTATCTAATGCAAGTCTATGGGGAAAATGCACACAGAAAACTCAGAGTACCCGCAGGAGCAATTTACATGTTGGTGATATGAAACCTGCACCACAGATCAGTTACGCAGTGTAAAAAAGAAGCACAGAGGGCAAGAGATCTCTATATATCCCATCTACTGTGCTGGAGCTGTAAGACGCTGCGTTTTTGACTCGGTGAAGATACATAGCATAAAAATCCCCAAAATCTCATAGTGGGAACATAGCATAAGTGCAGAGAAAAACAAGTGGCTTTGTTGTGGTGGCACTGCAAGATAATACTAACAACTGATAATTGTAGTCAAATCGAAAGGTCAGTTAAAAGGAAGTAGTGTTGGAAAAAGCAAATGGAAAAATTATGTAAACAGGATGCAATTGCTAACTGTTTAGATGAATAATAAGAGAAAATGTGAACAATTATTATAATGTAAACTAAACTTTGTAATCACCAGAAATCTCTCTTAAAGGGAACCTGTCAGGTGTAATATGCACCCAGAACCACGAGCAGTTCTGGGTGTATATTGCTAATCCCTGTCTAACCATCCCTGTATAGGTAAGGATGGTTGACCTCGGGGAGATCAACATCCAACACCGCGGAGACACCATCACGTGTTTCTCAACGCAGTGACACTAGAACAAAATATGCAAAATAAGAATGCCGTGGAGACACTATCACATGTTTCTCAACGCTGGCAGGAAACTAGCTAGGTCTTTCACCGGGAAGGAACAACCACGGGAAGGGTAGTCTCCGGTCAAGGAAACCGCCTATACCAAAACATGGTATCCATCCACAGACAGTTGTTTTGGGGTATTTGCCCCTCATCAGTGTGGAGTAGGAAACTGGCTAGTGGGAGCAATGCCTAGTAGAAGACTACATAGGTAAGGATGGTTGACCTCGGGGAGATCAACATCCAACACTGCGGAGACACCATCACGTGTTTCTCAACGCAGTGACACTAGAGCAAGGCTCCCTGGGAAAATATGCAAAACAAGAATGCCGCGGAGACACCATCACATGTTTCTCAACGCTGGCAGGAAACTAGCCAGGTCTTTCACCGGGAAGGAACAACCATGGGAAGGGTAGTCTCCAGTTAAGGAAACCGCCTATACCAAAACATGGTATCTATCCACAGACAGCTGTTTCGGGGTAGTAGAAGACTAAATAGGTAAGGATGGTTGACCTCGGGGAGATCAACATCCAACACCGCGGAGACACATCACGTGTTTCTCAACGTGTTTCTCAAGTGTTTCTATGAAAGCGCCATTTTCTGGGGTGGCTGCGGACTACAATTCGCAGCAGGGGTGCCCAGAGAGATTGGGCACCCTGCGCTGCAGATTCTAATCCCCAGCTGCCTAGTTGTACCTGGCTGGACACAAAAATTGGGCAAAGCCCACATCATTTTTTTTTAATTATTTCATGAAATTCGTGAAATAATTAAAAAAAAAGGGCTTCCTTATATTTTTGGTTCCCAGCCGGGTACAAATAGGCAGCTTGGGGTTGGGGGCAGCCCATAGCTGCCTGCTGTACCTGGCTAGCATACAAAAATATGGAGAAGCCCATGTAATTTTTGGGGGGGGCAAAAAACTCCTGCATACAGTCCTGGATGGAGTATGCTGAGCCTTGTAGTTCTGCAACTGCTGTATGCTGTCTGTCTGTATGGAGGAGAGCAGACGGCAGCTGCAGAACTACAAGGCTCAGCATCCTCCATCCAGGACTGTATGCTGGAGGGAGAGGCAGGGGGAGCAGAACTGCAAGGCTCAGCATACTTCATCCACTAGTGTATGCAGGAGAGCAGTCAGCAGCTGCAGAACTACAAGGCTCAGCATAATCCATCCAGGACTGTATGCAGGAGTTTTTTGCCCACCAAAAAAATGACGTGGGCTTCGCCATATTTTTGTATGCTAGCCAGGTACAGCAGGCAGGTACGGCTTCCCCCAACCCCCAGCTGCCTATTTGTACTGGCTGGGAACTAAAAATATAGGGAAGCCCTTTTTTTTAATTATTTCATGAATTTTATGAAATAATTAAAAAAAAAAAAACGACATGGGCTTTGCCCCATTTTTGTGTCCAGCCAGGTACAACTAGGCAGCTGGGGATTGGAATCCTCAGCACAGGTTGGCCCGAGCTTTCTGGGCCCCTCTGCTGCGAATTGCAGTCCGCAGCCACCCCAGAAAATGGCACTTTCATAGAAGCGCTATCATCTGGCGCTGTATCCAACTCTTCCAGCGGCCCTGATGCCGGGTGGCTTGCTGGGTAATAAAGGTTTAATACTAGCTTTGTTTTACTAGCTAGTATTAAGCCATAGATTCTTAATGTCAGGCAAGTTTGACCCGGCCATTAAGAATCTCCAATAAAGAGTTAAAAAAAAGACACCACACAGAGAAAAAAATACTTTAATAGAAATAAATACACAGAAACACTTAGAAACTCCATGTTTATTACTCCCTCTCACCCGTGCGTGATCCTGGTCGTCTGTCTTCTTTCTCCTTCAACCGATGCAGCTCTGCTACATCAGACAGCACTGCATGGGAGGAAGACGCTGCTGCTCCCGTGCAGTCTAATCACTCAGTGAGTGAGCAGAGGCTGCCGGTTGTAAGCAGTGACATCACCGCTGCCACTGCTGCAATAGTAATCTGACAGGCGGGTTACTGTTACATCTCGTGGCTCTCCTCTTGCAAGGAATGAGGTGGTCCCCCATTCCTTGTCTGCCGCGAGCTCTCCTGCTCAGCAGCGCCAAAGGTCTGGGAGACTGCAGGAGTTTCCTCCTCCTAGATGCAGCAGAAGGGTGACACCTAGTGGTTTACTCCTTGTAAGGAATGGAGTGGTCTTCCATCCCTTGCCTGCCATGTGCCCTCCTGCTCGGCATCGCAGAGGGTCGGAGTGGTTGCACAGTGTGCAAAGGATAGATGCTCAGGGAAGCAGCAAGACTTCCCTTAGCTCTGCACATTGTGAAACCGAAGATCCCGCCTTTATGACCCAGAGGCAGGAGGTTGAGCATGTGCCCCACGTGACGTCTTCTGGTTCGCTCACTGGTATCACACGCCCAGATAACGAGGCTGGTGATGTGCTGAATCCTGACTGGCCGGGCCAGGACGTCACAGATCATGATTGGGTCACATCCGTCTCGCGCCCGCCCTTGGCTGGAGCTACATCTCCTTAAAAACCCCTCCTGCCATCATGGCGGCGCGCGACCGTCCTTCTATGTTTGGATGTCTGGCAGCGTGCTGCTACGCCACTGTACAGACGTCATTGTGTTTTTGCAGGTCTCGCCCCTGCCTTGCTGCTCCGGCAGTATTCCGTTTAACAGGCTGTGTTCCTGTCCCAGGTGAGCTCCTTGAATCTCTGTCGGACTCATCTGGTTTCTGAAGCACACGTGCGTGGGCACCTCTGTGCTACCCTCGTGCCATATTCCTGTGACTCCCGCTGGCACACGTGCGTAGGCACCTCTGTGCGTCGCCGTGCAACAGGTACACCGAGTTGTGAGCCCCGTGCCATACAACCCTCACGGGTTAGGGCGGACAGGTGTACGCAGATCGTCTGTGACATTCCAGACGATCGCTAGCAGCAACCCGCTCACTCTTCTCCCACCATAGCAGCGGTCCCTTACACCGCACAGTGGACCTTGACCGGCGGAAGCTGTCCATATACCATCTTGGCACGCTTCCCCGGGTCCCCCTCGTAACATTACGGTCTCGCCAAAGGTCTGGCTATGGCAGAAGAGCAGCAGCAGTTGCTGCGTTATGTGCAGCAGTTGGAGTCACGATTGGCAGCTGTGGAGCGGTCTTCCCCCGATAAGGCTGCTCTAGCGACAATTGCCACCCAAGCGGCTACTCAGGCTGTGGAATTGAGCGGAAAGTCGCCTCGCCTTGCGCTCCCAGAGCGCTTCAACGGGGACAGCTCCGAGTGCCGTGGTTTCATAAACCAGGTTACCACCTACTTGGAGATGTCCGCCACTCTTTATGCTACTGAGAAGGCGAAAGTAGCATTCGTCCAGTCCCTGCTCACAGGGAGAGCGCTAAAATGGTCCACGCCGTTGTGGGAGCGCGGAGATCGGGTGGTGAATCACCTTCCAGTTTATCTTGAGGCCATGAGAAAGGTGTTCCTCGGGCCTCAAGTCACCCATGACTCCGCGCTGCGACTCCTACGCCTTCGGCAAAAGTCCACTTCAGTCGGGGACTTTGCGGTGCAGTTCAGGACACTCGCCGCAGAGCTGGACTGGCCAGATAAAGTCCTTGTCCCTGTGTTCTGGGAGGGTCTGGCAGGGTTCGTCAAAGACGCGCTGGCCACGCGTGATGTGCCGACCACCTTAGAGGCCTTGATACGGCTTGCTTCTCGCATAGACATCCGACACGCGGAGCGGAGGCTCGAGGTCTCTTCGGCACCCACGTCTACCTGGCCTACAGAGCCTCTGACTCTCCTTCCCCACCAGATCAATCTCCCAGCCAGTTCTGTTGATGACTCTGTGGAGCCCATGGAAGTCTCCAAAGTGGTCTCCTCTACCACAGGCTCTCGGCCGCCGGTCGTTTGCTTTGTCTGTGGGCAGAGGGGACATGTAGCTACCCGATGTTCAAAACCATCGGAAAAGAGACAGTGTCTGGTTTCCATCAGAGGAGGAACTCTAGACGCTGCCTCTCCTTCTAAATTAACCCTCAGCGCCCAGTTGCAGTTCGGCACCACTGTCTTCCCTGCCCTGGCTTGCTTAGACACTGGCGCTGACAGCAATTTCATTTCAGCCTCCCTGGCAACTAGGTACTCTGTTCCCCTGGTCCTGTTGCCTAAACCAATCAGTGTCCAGGTAGTCAACGGGTCCCTACTTGTCAAACCCATTACCCAGATCACCGTCCCTCTCAGGATGGATGTACCACCAGGCCACCATGAGCAGGTGTCCTTTCTGGTGCTTCCAGAAGGGACGGATGAGATCCTACTAGGACTCCCCTGGTTGAAACGGCATGCTCCGATACTCAACTGGACAACAGGGGAAATCTCGTCCTGGGCAGGGTCATGTAAGGAACACCTCGGGACCACCGGGTCACCCACTCCCCTAGACCTGGTGCCACCTGGCCAGACCCTCGTTCCCCCTAGGTTACGGAACGATGTACTTTCCTGGGACCATACCTCCAGGGTCGTGGGCCTCTTCAGGTCCAAAAGGACCAGAGTTCTAGAGGCCAGGCATGATTGGTGGCCGACGGCCGACTCCTCGTCCGACAACCCTGAAGTAGCGAGGTTGGTTAAAACAAAAATCGTTCAGGGCAAGAGGTACTTCCTCGTGGAGTGGGTCGGTCGTGGACCGAAGCATAGGACCTGGGAATTGGAGGATCATGTCCACGCTCTGGGTTTGGTGGCAGCCTTTGAGCACAGGCGGCGGGGGGGCCCTAGACGGGGGGGTAATGTTACATCTCGTGGCTCTCCTCTTGCAAGGAATGAGGTGGTCCCCCATTCCTTGTCTGCCGCGAGCTCTCCTGCTCAGCAGCGCCAAAGGTCTGGGAGACTGCAGGAGTTTCCTCCTCCTAGATGCAGCAGAAGGGTGACACCTAGTGGTTTACTCCTTGTAAGGAATGGAGTGGTCTCCCATCCCTTGCCTGCCACGTGCCCTCCTGCTCGGCATCGCAGAGGGTCGGAGTGGTTGCACAGTGTGCAAAGGATAGATGCTCAGGGAAGCAGCAAGACTTCCCTTAGCTCTGCACATTGTGAAACCGAAGATCCCGCCTTTATGACCCAGAGGCAGGAGGTTGAGCATGTGCCCCACGTGACGTCTTCTGATTCGCTCACTGGTATCACACGCCCAGATAACGAGGCTGGTGATGTGCTGAATCCTGACTGGCCAGGCCAGGACGTCACAGATCATGATTGGGTCACATCCGTCTCGCGCCCGCCCTTGGCTGGAGCTACATCTCCTTAAAAACCCCTCCTGCCATCATGGCGGCGCGCGACCGTCCTTCTATGTTTGGATGTCTGGCAGCGTGCTGCCACGCTAATGTACAGACGTCATTGTGTTTTTGCAGGTCTCGCCCCTGCCTTGCTGCTCCGGCAGTATTCCGTTTAACAGGCTGTGTTCCTGTCCCAGGTGAGCTCCTTGAATATCTGTCGGACTCACCTGGTTTCTGAAGCACACGTGCGTGGGCACCTCTGTGCTACCATCGTGCCATATTCCTGTGACTCCCGCTGGCACACGTGCGTAGGCACCTCTGTGCGTCCCCGTGCAACAGGTACAACGAGTTGTGAGCCCCGTGCCATACAACCCTCATGGGTTAGGGCGGACAGGTGTACGCAGATCGTCTGTGACATTCCAGACGATCGCTAGCAGCAACCCGCTCACTCTTCTCCCACCATAGCAGTGGTCCCTTACACCGCACAGTGGACCTTGACCGGCGGAAGCTGTCCATATACCATCTTGGCACGCTTCCCCGGGTTCCCCTCGTAACAGGTTACTATAGCAACGGTGATCTCCAATCACCTGATTTCCGGTGCCGCTATTCACCGGCTGTGGCATCCAGTCCGTGCATGTGGGCTGACACTGTAAAGAGCGCCGACATGCAGGAACAGGGAGCCAAGCATGTGCCCAAGCATCTTGCCGGTACACGGAGATGCTCAAACGAGCACCGCGTACCGGAGAGATCCACTGACAGGACCCAGCATGACGCCTAGCCATGTGACCAGTCTGTAGCCAATGAGATAATAGACACGTGACTGGTCACATGCTATGACGACGTTACGGAAGGCTCTATCATCAGTGCTGGTTACTGGGAGGGCGCAGCGATGATCGGAAGGAAAAGCGGCGGGAGACAGAGTGCAGGACGCATCGCGGGGACCTGTAAGTATAATGGCAATGTTTATTAACTGTACGTGTACATGTATAATGTGTTTGGATATGTTTGCCTGCCATTGTTTTCAATGGGGTTCGAAGGTGTTTGTCGAAGGTAGTCGAACGTTCGCCGAACACACCCGCTGTTCAACGAACCGAACTCGAACACTAGGGGGGTGGCTCATCTCTACTAGTGAGTGCAAGCATAGAAGTCATTCAAGTTCTGAATTCCAGCTTCAATACTGCTGAAGGTACATTTTAAAGACCATATCATACTACTAAAAGTCTGCCCAGAATTAAGTCTTTTTGGGCAGTTGCCCACTGTGCCATGAATTCAATAACGTAAAATAAAGTATATGAAGGTAAATTACCACTAACGTTATGGTCACTGAAGTCCACAAGGACCACAGAGGAGAAACAAATAATAATAATCACTAAGTTGCTAATTAAAAATGTAGAGTTAGGTTTAGCTGCCATTTCAATAACACGCCTGAGTCTTCCCAGTTTGGCCATTGGATTCATATAGGGATAATTGGTTTGTTTTCTACTTTGCGAGCTTCCTTTTAATGGATTTGAATAGACCGATGTGGTTTTTTCTTAGATGCAGTTGCTAAATGTGTTGAAGTCATTTGTGGGAAGACATGTTGGATGGCGAGCAAGTCTCCAGTACGTGGTTTCATATATCTTATTTATAGTGTGTACAGCAAAAGTAATATCATCTCCCATTATAGCAAATTGTGTTATCACATCCAGACATTCTCCTGTAATTTACCAACAGCAAATAATGCAGCAATTTTTTATTGTGTTGCTGCACCACATCTCATATACAAAAAGCAGCTTTGTATATAATCTTAATTAAAAATGTTCGATTTTTATTCGACAGATCCTACAGGTTCTTCAATCTAACCTCTACATTTTGTTATACCAGAGAAGAGCAAGAAGAACAGGCAGTATGGAGACACTTAGGTCTGTATAGAAACAGTATATATTAGTAGCAAAGAAAAAAAATTATTTCATCGTTACAAGTTACAAGTTATTGGGAGAGATCTCAGAAGCCGCTAGTCAACACCATAACCAAACTCAAAAACTAAGAAGGTCCCTTCCCACTTAAAGAGGACCAACCACCAGGATTTTCATACATAAACTAAAGCCAGTGCTATACTGGCGCTATCATGCCGATTCTACACATACCTTGAGTTGTGAGATTGGAGTTATATTTTCTGAAATATAGACAAGTAAACTTTGTGAAATTCACTGTTACTTGATTGATAAGTACTGCAGAATATCTAATAGGTTGGTTAGGTTTTTCTAGTTATTCCCGCCCCTGTCGGCCTGCCTGTCCTTCCTCTCCCCTGTCCTTCCTACCTCTGTTATTACATTGGGAGGAAGGAGGGAGGAAGGCCAGGGGAGAGGTAGTGATAACAGGAAGCAGGGAGAAGTGTGCACCTGCACTGTCCCTGAAGCTAGGGGTCCCTAGCCTATCCCTAGCTCCAGGATTAACCCTGAAGTTGGAGATGCCTGGGTCCCATACCTTGCTATACTCCTAAATACAACTCATCACAATGTTCTCCCTCTCCCCCAAGGGAGTAAAGGGGTAGGAATGCAAGTGGAACACACAGATAATAAATGCAAGGAAGCAAACATAAAAGGACTTTAAATCTTATCCAGTAGGAAGCTTCACTGCTGCAATTGGAAAGAACACCTGAGCTCTACAGAGACAAGCTTGTTTACCATGGTCAGTTATAGAATGAACTATATCCTGCATGGAGTAACGCCAGAGGCCGGCAGGTATAGCAGAAGAGAAAGACAATAACAAGAGGCAGCTGACGGCTAAGAGAATTATCAGCCAGCATGGAAGGTGTCCTTATCCCCTTCAGCAAGAAGGGCAAGTACTGTACATCAGCATGATAACAGTCAGAAAGCCTGCCATCCATTAAACGCTGAGACCTCCACACCTCAGGTTTCCCAGAGGTGACATCAGGGCGTAGCACACTCATGACATATCATTTACCTGGTAAATGTTTTAATACAATGCTAAGGAATGATATGCCAGTTATAAGTAAAAAAAAGGTGGAGCACTAGATTTTTGTAAAGTCCAAAGGCCATGCACATAATGTAACAAATGACTTAAGTGATAGGAGCGATCTTATGTTTTGACTGATGGCCAACCGATGACCAATCATTATAGTTCAAATATACCTGTCAGCCATATTGGATTTTTTTGCTGATGATAAGCACTTGCTGAATTACTGGTTGAAAAATCCACAATCTGACTACTGAGCAATCATTTGTCAACACCCCATTTATGCGTAAGGTTGTTTTTAGTATGTTACTAATTTCTAGACACCACAATTCCATTACAGTGATAATGATAATGTGACAACATGTAAAGCACCATGGAATAAATGGGACTATAATAATTAATAATAATAATCTTTATTTCTACAGTGACAGCATATTCAGCAGCGCTTTACAATTCAGAGGTTCATATACAAACAGTCATAATTAACCGTTATAGAAGATACAATAATTAAAGCAAAAATAATGACAACTGTGCTCGTAAGAGCTTACCGTCTACAAACATGTAGAGGTGATACAAAGTATAGGTGCTTATTTACGCAAGTCCAGCCATCTTGAAGAAATGGGGGATAGAGAAAGGCTGCCTGAGCCAATCACCTGCAAATCTTTGTAGTGCTTTTGGGTGGGGTTTGATGGAGAATTATGTGCAGAGAAAGTTAATGGGTTGTATATAAAAGGACTTTGATTAGGGAATGTGATAGGCAACCTTAAAAAGATGTGTTTTTAGGGAGCATCTAAAACTGTGTAATTGTAGTTAGTCCTAATTTTTTGGGGTAGAGCATTCCAGAGAATTGGTGCAGCTCGAGAAAAGTCTTGGAGCCGGGAGTTCAAATTAGTGTGGGTGTAAGTCAAAGGTCAATTGCGGAGCGTAGATAACGGAAAGGGTGAAAGACAGAGGTAAGGGTGGAGCTGTAGGGGGTGCCGCACTGTGGAGATCTTTGTGGGTGAGAACAAGCAATTTGAATTCAATCCTGTGATATATGGGGCAATGACTGGCACAGAGCAGAAGCATCTGAATAATGATTAGCCAGATAGTTGACCCTGGCTTGTAGCATTAAGGATGGACTGTGGAGGGGAAAGTCTAGTGAGGGGGAGGCCAATTAAATAATGATAATAATAATAATAATAAACACAAAACTATAAATACCAAAGGATGAAGGACAATAGGAAGTAACCTGTTTGTGCCAGCTACTTTACAATCTGCTCAATATAGTTGTCCATTCTTGACTTTTCTCCTTTAATTATCAAATGTCATTAATTTAAAAGAAGCTCTCATCCTCTCATTATTTAGCGCACACTTTAATGTCATTAAAATCTTCCAAAGGACACAATTTCTCTAAGAGCTTTATCTCTGAAAACACTAATGGACAGCTTTTGGCTTGGATCCCTGTGAGGGGAAAGCTAGCGGTTGTTTACCGGGAATATAGGACTACATTACAAAGGGAATTAGCTCTGAGCTGTTAGTCTGATTAATGCACTTAACTATTCCTGAGCTTCTCCTCCTCTTTGTGGAAGATAATGTATGGTGAGCAGCTGTGAGTGGTAAGGATGTGGGGGTCACGGTAAAGGAGCACTGAATGGAAGGAATGCAAGTGATGGTGATTATTTCACAAGTCAAGAAGAAGAAATGTAGAAATCATTTCCAGGACAGGAGTTTCCACCGACAATTAGAAGTGATTCCATTAGAACACTTGCTGAAATTCAGATAGGCATAAAAATCTTCAAACCACAAGGATGGAAAATGCACCCAACATGGACAGAACAAGCCTGAATCGAAAATCTTTGTTTCATTTCTGCATTAGCAAAAGTTATGTTATTTCAACTGCCTAGACCCATATTGGAAATATTAAAGTTAAATACAAAGAAGAAAATCTGTTATCCATTTTATTCATTACTGATAATTGCTCCGCTTATACCGATACTTATTTTCAACATCTACAGCTGTAACGCTGTATGTCTGTATGAATTCATATCAGAATTTACAGAATAATAATTGTGAGGAATATTGTTAGGAATATGACATTCATTCGTGACAGTCAGCTGTCACTTTCCATTAACACACATCCTGCCCTGCCACAAGGACCAAATGGCAGGATGACAAAAGTTGATCAAGACTCGGGGAGAGTTCCTGAGTAAAACCAGGAGAAATTCAGCTCAGGAGATGGGTGATTAATTACAAGTTTTACAAGCAGCTTCAAACAAGATTATTCAGACTTTGAGGGTCCTGGGCAAGAGCTACAATATTGGGGAGCACGTCGCTCCGACAGATAGGGCAGGCTTTTTTCTTGTTTCACAACGGCAAGATGCCGTCACAATAGTAGAATACATTAATCCAATGCTTCCATATTAGATGAACTCCTGCAATGTTGTATTGTTTATTCAATTAGCCTCAAAATCAAATGACTTAAACAAGAATTTTATACCAAAAAGAAAACTATTAAATTATTCAAGCTGACAGTATACTGATGCTGAATTTAGATTGTGTACACCAATGGAGACACTGATAAACCAAATGTAATATCACTAGTAGTTCAAAACATGTCTGGTTTTATACTTGTATACTACTACTATGTGTGTGCTCAATTTTATATTTTAGCATTTCGCATTACAGTATGGATTTTATCAAGTTCATTTCCTGGAAGTTGGATCAATTGTCTTTTTCTACACACGCTATTCATGCTGCTCAAACCACGAGCAGTATGAATGAGAGCCAGGCTGAGTACGTGCTGTGCAGTCCTATTTGTGCATATGTGAGGCCGTTTGGCACACTTTAAATAAAAATATTTTAGTGTAGGACTGCCTCAAGAGATTTGCCGTGACGTGGCGAGGTAGCTCGAAAAATTGCAATTTTTTGCCAAAAATCTCATTTTTCAAAGTACAGGTTGGAATGCTGGTACTGTGCACACTTTGCAAAACATAATATTTTGAGTAGAGGTTGCTTTTATGCTGTTTTTTAATTGCTATATAGGTTTTTGGTTGGTCCCCATATTGCAGTGCACTTCATTGTTATTTTTCCATCTGTCTTGATTTTTGGCGATTGGTGGCTGTTCACACATTGGCATCTAGCCTTGTCCACAGGCTATATATTCCAAGCAGCATGTGCCTGGGCCTATCCCGCCCACAACCATGAATTAGTCATGGAGACGAGACTGAAAAGCACCAGGTACGTGCTGTGCAGTCCTATTTGTGCATATGTGAGGCCGTTTGGCACACTTTAAATAAAAATATTTTAGTGTAGGACTGACCCAAGAGATTTGCCGTGACGTGGCGAGGTAGCTCGAAAAATTGCAATTTTTTGCCAAAAATCTCATTTTTCAAAGTACAGGTTGGAATGTTGGTACTGTGCACACTTTGCAAAACATAATATTTTGAGTAGAGGTTGCTTTTATGCTGTTTTTTAATTGCTATATAGGTTTTTGAGTAATTGCAGCCCAGTATATTTTTCTCTGAAATGATAGTCCAGCACTACCGCTGGCCGATTTCTCCCAGAACCTCTTCAGGTGATTTACAGATCTCAGGTGATTGACAGATTATGGACCTGTCAATCACCTGGAATGTCACTGAGATAAGCCACCTGTGGCAGATCCAGACTAGTCTCATCTTTGGCTGTGGTTCCTGGCCAGAACATTTAATTATACTTTCTCTGAAACGCCACAGCATTTAGAGAAAAATAATACCGGGCATGCTAATCATGATTCATAAACGTAAGACTTTTGGTTCCAACTGTTTTCAACCACTTTAACTATCATCGTGTGCCTCTAGTGTGCAACGAATACCAATACTGGAGTTTCAAGTCTCGCCCACAATTTAGGGTGATGTATCATAAACCTACTAATCTTTATAAATGAAATACACATATACTTATTGAAGAACCGATGGGAATTTTCACTATATCTTGTAAGCCCAATAAAGGAACTTATGATTCACAGTTATTCACATTTTATACAGCATTAAAATAATACTATTGAAAACAGGCTTAAAGGAGTACTCTTAGATTCAATGGAGTTAATTCATAAAATACACACTACCAGTAACATTTTTATTCAAAGATGTATATACATGTATGTAATGTAGTGTGATAATATACTCACCTGCCGCCACTGACTCTGGGACCGAGTGCCGATATTTTCTTCTGCTTAAAGACGTCACCGCTTACCAAACTCTGCGCTCTGTGTGACCAGGAAGTCTCTTTTACAATGAAAGTCTATCGAGAGGCAGAATGAGGCTTCATAGGCTTTCATTAAATATGTTTTCTGACTCCGGCTAGTCAGAATTGTGGTGACAACACAGAGAAGCAGAGAAGACTGATGCTGGATCCAAGAGATAGGGGCGGCAGTTCAGTATATTATCATACTACATTACATACGTGTATACACACACTTAATGAATAAAAATGGTACTGGGAGTGCTTCCTTAATGTGTGCATGCCAGACTTGTGGCGTTAAACACCTGAATAAGTAGTAATATTTTTGTGTAACTAGGAATTTGCGTCTTATGGTGTTTATACACTAGTCTCGGCCAGCTACTGGGTCTGGTGGGGCAGGACTATGCTTTTCCTAAAATTCATAACTTACACCAGAAATTTCTTTCACAGGTGAGGGTCAATTTAGAGATGTGCCTAATTCATTCAGTGGTGGGCACCTGTGAAACAATTAGTAACATCCTACTCTAGCAAACCACCAGTCTTAATGAATTGGCTCCTATATGCCATAAATAGTTTGGACATCTATATGTAGAAAATGGGTCTGTTTAACCGACACTCATGAAAAATAAAAAGAGCCACTCACGTTAATGGACACATTTTAAATTTTATTTCCAGGTTAACCAGTCTGGATGGATGGTCAGGGAACACATTTCTTGAGATAAGAGCTGGTACTAGAAGTGGATCCTACACTTCTCAGACATGTAATGAATATGCCATAAATATCTGAATTAGAATACCCCTTTAAAGGCCTTTAAATACCCCTTTAACCTATTCTCCTCCAAAGTAATACATGTAACATAGTCCAAAGCTTTGTAATCACATTAGATCACTAGTGGACCCAGACAAGAGGGTCCCTGTACAAGACCAGTATATGGATCCTTTGGAGACGAATAGCTCATCATAATGAACAATTCCTGCTGCTTTGGAGATGACAGTGGTCCCCTTACCGCCTGGGCCCCTGTGTGGCAGTGTAAGGGGGGGTCACCGCTATGCCCACCCCTTAAGAAGTAGCCGGCACACTGTTGGTTTAATGTCTAATGTTATAACTATGTATAGTATTTTGTGTAAGTGGCCACCAGCCAGATGGCAGTGTGGCTCAGGAACAGCAGTCTTGGCACCTGGGTAGGCAGACTAAGCGTTAAGGAAGGGGAGGAGAGCAGCTATAAAAGCACAGTTGAAAGGAACAGGGGTAGGAAAGTCCCAGGAGGAGTAAACTGAAAAGGCCAAAATTTAGATCCTAACTCACTGATCCTAAGGGTCACCCCATGAACGTGGACACAGGGGTCCTGCACGAGGAGGACTGTGAACTGTGTCCCCAGAAGCAGGGTATAGTCTGGTTGGTGGAAAGGTATCCAATTCCTGGATACAAATACCCTAAGAGACCCCCGGCAAGGCTACAGGTTAGTTGGCCATGGCCTCAGTAGGGTAGGCCTTGGCCTAGGCACTAACGTAGGAAGACTATCGAATGGGACTGGTCTGAGTGCAAGCGAATCCCTGTGGGTGGGATGGATGGACCTTAGGCCTGTTGTAGTTGGTTTGGGCAGTGCCATGGCAGCTGGGAGGATGAGGGACCTAGTGGTGTCATCAAGAGCCCAGGTGCCAGGAAAGCGGTCATCCACTAAATTGCATTATGAGATGGAGTCTGGAGGGAACCCCCATGGGACCACAAACGGTGCCCGGATAGTGCAGAAGACGAGTGATGCTATAGATGCAATGGAGACGATGAATGCTGTACTTGTTGCTGAGAACAGAAGTAAATTTCGTTGGTTGAAAAGCATACTACCGTGTGCCGTTTACTGACTCAGTGTGAACGTGGAGTAAAGAGTGGACTGTACAGAAGTCATCCTTTTAGTAATGCGGTGACCGGGAGGCAAGGGGTTACTGAATGGCTGTGCTGCAGCCTGGTCTCCCCTGAACACACGATTACCACCAATTCCTGCCCTGGAGCCTCCATTACAGCTGCACAGATTACACCAATATGTCCAGTTCTGCATTAAACACTGGAACTCATAAATGTCTTTGCCTACCTATACTTTTATTTTGAATTCCCCTTCTGTGGTCTTCTCAAAGGAACAGAGTTAAGTTTCTTGTAGGTAAGCTTTAATAACAAACGGACATCTGTCTCTGGAAACATTGTACATCCCTCGAAGCTGCACAAATCTAATTCTCCCCTCAGGTTTCATTATTCATAGCACATACAGTAAAAAAAAGGGCACCTTGGGCTATTGATGAATTACAACTCTTATTGTTATCAATGTTGATCAGGTTGATAAGATTTGTGGTTCAGACTGCACCACTCATAAATAACATCCACTCTGATATATTATGATCTCAAATACATACTTTGTTCGATACATGAGCAGAGTGATCCCAAAGGAGGTTGAAGAATTTCGTCGTATTCTAGGTCTTGGCTTGGTAGCTCTCTGTGCGTGGGTCTTACCAGAAAAAACTTGGTGATGCCTGACTTCATCAATAGTCAAAGTACATGTCATAATTACAAATATTGCTCAATTACATCTCATTTTGTTCTTTATAATAAAGTATAGCAGTAAAATAAAACACAAGGTAATTATTTACTAATCACGTACAAGATTTCTCCCCTATGCCTATGCCTCCCCCATACTCTGGAACGCTCTACCTCAGCATATCAGACTCTCCCCTACCGTGGAAAGCTTCAAGATGAACCTGAGGACCTACCTCTTCCAACAAGCCTACAACCTGCAATAACCCTCAGTCCAGTACACCACTGCGCAACCAGCTCTGTCCTCACCTATTGTACCATCACACATTCCCTGTAGACTGTGAGCCCTCGCGGGCAGGGTCCGCTCCTCCTATACCAGTCTGTTTTGTACTGTTAATGATTGTTGTACGTATACCCTCTTTCACTTATAAAGCGCCATGGAATTAATGGCGCTATAATAATAAAAAATAATAATAATAATAAGTCATATATTGTTGCTGCCAGGAAAATCTCTGTATCAAAGTATAGAAGGCACAACACTTCAATACTTTTTATTTGCAGTTCAAATATTTATATTTTCATGTTATTTAAGTCCATGGTACATGATATGTTCTTTGGATCAGTAGTAGTCCATGGATTCAAATTCAAATCCGAACAAAGCCAACAACTGCAAGGAGTTCTCTCCTGACAAGGAAAGAATGAAACGCGTGTTGGGGCAGCAGGGACCTCCCAATACTTTCAGCCAATGTAAGTGTACATATAAAGTGGTTTTAATTACTTCGGGTTCTTTTATGGGCTATAATCATTGTTGACCTATTATAAGTTTCATTTCTATGAGGATTAGTTACCTGTGTAATACGAGTACGTTCTCATTGTCCTGCACCACTATACTTTTTAGACATGTTAGCTGGGTATATTGGGTGGAGTGTCACATGCAATTTCTAGCAGCACTTGTTAAGTATTCTATAGTGATTTTAAAATAATTGTCTCAATAAATTATGGAGTTTTAATATACTCATTTTGTGGACTTTTTTCTGTCCTAGTATTCTGAGGTTCTCATGTTGGATGGAGTTTTGTTCATCTAATGATTAGGTGTAATTATTTGAAAAAGTGGTTACCTATCTGAGAACAGCATAATTTAGGGGCAGATACCCTGATTCCATTGTTGTATTACTGGTTGCAGCAGTTTTGATTAAAAACTGTTTTATCGGCTGCAGATCTCCCTGTTCTCTGGATGCTGAACTCTGTATAACCCAACCCACACCACTAATTGGCCGCTTTCTATGTACACTGTGCATAGGCAGAAAGATGTCAATCAGTGGTGAGAATGTGCAAGCCTCTAGTGGTAATCTCCTGCCGATAGCACAGTGATTTTTGTCAAAATTACAACAGGCAGCCCATTAAGTGATACATCACTGGAATCAGGATCTATGCCTCTACATTATGTTGTGTCAGGTGGGCTAGCTAAACCTGGTGATGGATTCCTTTTAAGTCTCCTTTCATATGGTTTATAAATATAACAATTCCTATCAAAACAGACTGGGCAACAACACTCAGATGCCTAACAGCATTCGAATCAGTGGTTTATGACATTATGTAGACCATGGACACCTGAACATCACACTTATCGGAGCTCGTTGCAATAATAATTGCCCTGGGTGGTAGTAAAAGCCTTCACTCTTTTGGGAAGGCTTTCCATAATATTTTAGAGGGTGTCTATGTCATTTTTTATGCCCATACTGGCAAAATAACATTTATTAGGTTAGGCAGTCATTTTGAGGTAGAAGGTACAATTAGAACTTGGTGGGTCAATTCATCCCAAAGATATTTGATG
Source organism: Anomaloglossus baeobatrachus (assembly GCF_048569485.1). Taxonomy (NCBI): domain Eukaryota; kingdom Metazoa; phylum Chordata; class Amphibia; order Anura; family Aromobatidae; genus Anomaloglossus; species Anomaloglossus baeobatrachus. The sequence goes on from NC_134356.1 coordinate 219,771,894, forward strand.
ATATTGAGATTAGAACTTTGATGTTTCACTCAGCATCCTTCATGAAAGACATCTCACCATGGCACCCAATCACTAAAATGTTTTGCACACCCGTCTTCATGAAAGACATGCTTCTTTATGAGTTTGGTGCATTTTTCACCTGGCATGTGTCAGTCAAAGAAAGGCACTCAAGTCAATAGTACATTTTGAAGAAACCGGTGGATAATGCATGGCCAGACCCCTTTTATTAAACTTCACTCACTTTTCAAAGAGCTGTGTAAAACCTCCAAAAAAGCACAAAATTTAAGCACAAATAGGTGTTGCCAAAACATTTTGCACATTTCAAGTAGGTTTATGCTATAAAAAAAACTATCTTAAATTGCTTCATCCATGCTGTTATGGTCCTCACTTTGTGCACTGGGGCGCAGCCATGCAGAAATAGGAAACATTGCCAAATTGTTGAAAAGTTGGAATAAGAAAATTGTCTAAAATATATTTGTAGGCTGTTGCATTAATATTACTCCCGGGGATAACCGTCTTGGTGCAAACCTTTAACATTATCTCTCATCATCCTAATTTTACAGTAGGAATTGTGGTTGGTAGCGTTTTCTCCACATACACTAAACCCAATTATTTGGAATAGACAACCAGATAGTGAAATGTGATTCTTCCTGATCCAGACTCATGTGGCAGTGTGAGTTTTCCATTTCAGTTGACTTTTTTGCACGTGGTGATATTAGCTTATGCTCAGCTGATCATACATGAAATCCCATTTCATAAACCTCAAAATACACAGGACTTGTTCTATTGTCCCTTCGAGGCGGTTTAAAGCTGTGTAGTGAGTGATGTAGGAAAACTTAGGCTCCAAGATCGCCTGGTGGTTCTCTTCTGTGAGTTTGCATGCTCTTCTACACCATGTTTGAGCTGTTCCTCCATAACACTTCCACTTCACAATAATACACTGGTGAAAATGTAGCAGATGAGATATCTATCAAACCGATGTCACAAAAGTGGCATTATATGACAGCAGGTCTGGTGGTGTGATGCAGAGAATAATTCCCTGCTGTCTATCGTTCTCAAAATTACCTTCTTAACCTATTGGTAATGTATGTAACTCATGACAGTGTGTAGTCTGCAGACAGGCTGCAGGAATGGTGCTTTCCAGTGGCTACCTTACACTAGTCACAGGTATATTCTGCATACATTAGGAGTGATTTGGATACTCATATTGTAAGGAGAAACCGAGATACATGGATAAATAATGAGACCCCAACCAAGGAGACACCAGTGCCTTGACTTAAAGGGAACCTGTCAGTAGATTTTTACTACCTCATCTGTGAGCAGCATGGTGTAGGCAAAGAGATTCTGAATCCAACGGTGTATCACTTAGATTACTGGCTGCAGCTGTTCTGATACAATCTGAATGTTTAGTTTTAGTCATGTAGCAGAGTCCAGGGAGCTGTCCTTACCCACACCAGGCTCTCTATAGAGATTGTACATTGACAGTGAGGTGCCAATTACATCAGGGGTGTGTCAAACTGCCCTGTCCATGAGTTTCTAGTCCTGTAATGATAAGGGCCTTGCTGCTTAAACAAACATAGCAAATAAACAAAAAGACTGTGACAATAGAGGCATGCCTGAACTTTCTGTGTTAACCCTTGCAGCACGCTGGCTTCAGTTTACATAGCAAAAACCTGATGACAGATTCCCTTTAAGAATTGACCTATGTCTCAACATAAGAACACAGGTAAACATGGTGTCTAATTTAGGAGGGCTTAAACATAAATATTACATATTATAGCTATTATGCACATGTATGTATTATGGGATATATTTTCTCCCTGCAAAGAATACATTAGCCCTAAGTTTGTCAGGGTAAGCAATATAATAAAATAGGGCCTGGGCAAGTTTTGTACGCAATAGTTAAATTAGATAAATTTTGCTGCGGGTCCAACCGCTGGGACCACCTTCGATCCCAAAAAAGGGGCCTTACTGAGTGATATCTGAGAAGAGTGGAGGTTGAGCAAGCGCACTTGTACTCCATTCATTCGCTATGGGACTGTTGAATATAGCCATTCACTGCACTTGACTTTTTTTGACAGTGCCATAGACAATAAATGGAGCAGAGATGTGCATGCAGCTCAGCCCCCCAGTTCTCGCGATTGCTGTGATTCCCAGCAGTTGGACCTCATGAGGACAAATTCAAAACTGGCTGCAAACTCTTTAACGTTAGTTGTATGTGTACAGTATTATGTTTGGTACTATAAGGCTGTAGCAATATGTATGTGTTCAGTATAGCAGCACTAATTTTGTGTATGGTAAATCAGCATTATTTTTTTATTACTATCAAAACTGAAAATTACTAGACGTTTTTTTCCTTTTATAACATTGTTTAGAATAGGAATATTAGCCACACTCTAGGAATAATAGAAACACTGTTTCTTGAAAAAGTAGCCCCTTTCAACTTCTTAAATTGATGTCATGAAGCCTCTCTTTTCTGAAGATCTGCTACAAATTCTTGCAACATACTGAGAATACGATCGCATAAAAAATTGCTTTGAACCTGCTTTAAAGTATATGTGCATTTATTTATCTTTGTAAGTAAATTACACACTTTCCTGCAGGATATTTAACTTGTTACTTTATTTTACACATATATAAATAATTTACACACATATTAGGTCATTGCACAGCTTACTTTAGAGAGTGATGAGCAGAATTCTGTGTTAATATGTCTTGATTACCAGTTATGTTATGAATGATAGAGGAAAAACCAGGTACAGGTATTGTGTAAGTGGATATAAGCCATCCTGCAGTTTTTATTTGTTAAGTAAAGAAATTAAAATTTTCCATACTTTAACCGTGAATCCTAAATAAATTCTGTCTTTATGCTTGTCAAAATAATTTCGGAACTAAAATAGTGATCTTGAAAATGTCAAATGCTATCACTAATTTTTACTACAGCCCTAATGATAGTGTTCAAAAGTCAAATTTTGAAGAGTGCTCAGATGATCCCATATTTAAAGAGGTTATTCACTACTTTAACAATGTTGGCCTATTGTAGGACAGGTCATCAATGTCTGATCGATCGGAATCCAACATGCGGCACCCCCGCCAATCAGCTGTTCTCAGGACCGGAGGCGGCAGCACGCAGCCGGAAAAGCTCAGTTCCGGAACTGCCCAAGCTTCTGATAGCGGCGGCCGGGTACTGCACATCCGCCTCCAATTCAGATCAATAAGAAGCGGGATGAGCAGTTTCTAGTCGTGGCCACTATCAGAAGACAGAGCAGCTCCGAAACTGAGCATTTACAGCCACAGGCTGCAGCTGCCGACACTGAGAACAGCTGATCGGTGGCAGTGCAGGGTGTCGGACCCTGGCCAATCAGACATCGATGACCTATCCTAATGAAAGGCTATCAATGTTAAAGTAGTGGCCAACCTCTTTAGTATTTGGTTAAATATTTGAAAGGTGAAATTCTATATATTTATATCTTATGAAGACAATTGCTTTAAAAACAGAAGCCTGTCCACCGGCAGCTGATCACATCAGGTCTACCTTTTCTACAATCCCACGCACCTCCAGCAATGAGCCATTATCACTGAAGGAAGACAGTTATGGCCAAATAGGGAAAGATGGAGTACTGCATGGAAATTATGGCAACTCTCTATGAGCTCTCTACTTTGGCTCCAAGGGGCATATAGTCAGGGGTTGTCCCAGGCCCATATACATGGAATTTCTTTTCAAACCTTGTATAAATGATGGCGGATTCAGAAGTCATTCTCAATGTTCCAAATCCATCCCAGGAAAGAAGCCTTATTGTTGCTTAGCAAGAGCCTTATGTAAATATTACTACAAGTATTTACATTTACCAATCATGCCGCCAATATGATGATTTTATTGACGGCACAATTAATCAAGATCTACAATAAATAACAGTATTATAGTTTATTGCTGATCTTTTTTCTTAATTTACACTCAGTCTGAAGCCAGTGAATTGTAATAAGGGCCGGTATGAACAGATCTTTACTGGTATATAGCTAAAAATTAGCTGTCAATTTAAATTCTTTCATGTGCCAAAACCCTTGAGCTGTGGAACTGATCTATCTAGACATCGCAAATAACCACTGAAAGCAGATATTCAGCTTTTGGAATGTAGCATACTTTCATAAATGTTTCCACACTTTTCACACATAATCACTGCAAAATGCTTCCACCTTCAATACTAGACATTTGCTATTGTTAGCAGGTCTGTATTCATGAATAAACCTGTGTTCACTTATACAAAGCAATTAGAGATGAGCGAACCCAAGGAAGTTTGGTTCGGTGGGTTCAGCCGGACTTTAGATAAAGTTCGGTTTGGGACCTGGACTTGATATGAACCCCAATGGAAGTAATTGGGCAGCTCAGGTCTTTGCCAATGCAGCTAGCCATAAAGAGATCACTTCCGGGGCCGAGTGGGTGGGGTTTTTCCATTATTTTTTTGGTGCACACTACATCCAATAACACTGTTGTTACCCCCAATGTGAGCCATTCAAACACTGCCAGCAGCTTGCATTGGGATGAGCACAGCGATGCTGGCGCCAGTGGTTTTCATACATAAAGCACCCGGAAATTTGTGGATTTCCTCAATGGATTTACTCATCTTTAAAAGCAATGTAAATGCTGTTGGGTCACACATAAAAGGGATGTATAGTATTTTGAAGATTTCTCTTAAGCTCGAATTTATCAATTTATATGTCCAGAAGTCTTCCAAGCTCGTATCAGAGAATGATCCCTATGTATAGATCTTTTTATTGGTCATCAATGGTCAACCCATCTTCAGTCAATTGTATATATGAGAAAAGCACTTGAAAGTTTTAAAAACCTCATCCCATGAGGTTGTTACATATATATATATATATATATATATATACATATATATATATAATAGTAGAATTGCCAGTGAGCCCAGCTTACAGTCACATTAGCAGGAACCCTTTATGAATCCGATATCACATCCACATGGCTGTGTTCTTCTCCTTTTGAGGCATCTGGTAAAACACTCCAACATCTACAGCTTCGATGTACATGTCATAAGTGGTGCTTAACGTACATCAGCCCATGTCCTCTCCAAACGATTTGCAATCATCAAGTCTTTGCAGTGGGCAGACTTTGACACCATCTAGTCTTATTGCCTTGTGAATCATCTTTAGCTTTTAAGTTCAAGATTGAAGAAAAATAATTCACACACTGGTGTGTTTTCCAGATGTCATTTTCTCACCCGAGGCATGTCCAAGATTATTGTGCTGTCATGTTACTTTGATGGCTTTTCTTTTCATTTGTCACATAAACGATATCACTTTTAACAGCCACAGAAATAGTGCTGGACTCAGTAGTGTGAAAGATGGAGCACAAACACCTGACGATGCTTCAGAAGACATTATTTTCTTGGAGGGAAGCACAGACATGTCATTCATTTCTGCTGTCTGCTTGCTCTGAAAAACACGTATTTTAAAATCAGCTTTACCCCTAGTGTTGCGTAAGTCAGACAGTACTGCTTCCTATCTTACTATTATATTCTGTACCATTATATTCCACTTACACACCTACAATCTCTGTATTATTGATATCCTTAATTAACATAGTGACGAACAGTCCTGAATAGAGATGGGACAATTCACAAGACTCCAATCCATTAGCCGGGTCAGTAATCTGTGACCGCTGAATGGGAGACTAGCCAATCTCCATCCTTCCCGGTATTTCCAGCTCATCTGTTGATTAGCTTGGCTGATGTACCGTCATCATTAAGGTATCATGGTAGCCCACCTAATTAAAAGTTGGGAATGCTGAGAAGTAAGAAGACTCGCAGGCCACCCATCCAGCATTCACAGATTACTGACCTGTCTATTGGACCGGAGTCCTGCAAATTGTTCTCCCATCTCTAGTCCTGAGGTTCATGACCAATTCTGGAAAGTTCACAGTCACAGTTCAAAAAGAATGTGTTGCACAGAAACCTTGACTTTTTTCAACTTTTTTCAAACCATGTCTTTTGTTTTCCTAGGGAGGTCTTTGGGGTTGGGCTAAAAACATCCCCATTTTTCCAACCTATAGGCTGGTATGTATAAAATAACAAAAGAAATGGCTTAAAAAAACAAAAAATAAAAAGTAAATAGTAATGGAAATCTGTCATTGTCTTCTCTTATCTCCAATCATACAGAAAGTAAACCTTACCTCCTTTTTATCAGGGTGGATGGCAAAATGACGACTTCCTTTATCATCAATACGACTTCGCTGGTCATCATTTATTGTCATAATGATGCTATGGTTAAGATCTGGGATAATTGCTTTCTCTGTAGATAAATAAGTTATTATTTATTTGACTTTTAAAGCTTTCATAGTTTCATAAGAATTGCAGTATCTATACTAGTAAACTATCAGTTTTAGATTGAGTGCAGTCAAAACTGTTCATAGTGCCAATGTCTAAATACTTAGTCCATTGTCATCATATTATTGAACATACATAGTGGCCATAAAATAACCTAAGGTGTTTGGAGCCGTGTGCAGACTGACCAAGTGGACAGAATTGGCTGAACATTGGTATATATGCTATTCAAGGCATGGAGAAATAGAAGGCATCTCAAAAAGTTTTTTAGACCAAAACCCCCCACCAGGTGAAAAAGTGGTGCTGTACAGTGAGCGCACCTTGCAACTCAGTCTTCAAGATGCCTGTCTCTTTGCCGGATTGTGCGCTGCTAGTGCGGTTATTTTATGAGAATGCCAGGAATGCTACAGCTGCACTGAGAGCCTTTCGGAGTTTGAAAGACCTTCACATACGTAGCGATCTAATAGCTGTCAATTCGCTGAGACAGATGATGACACATTTTGAGGCAACAGGGTTACTGAGTGTTCAGCCAGGGCGCGGGCGACGACCGGTAAGCAGAGAGGTTGTGGAGGACATTGACACTGCCGTCATGGAATACGGCACGAACAACCCTGCCGGGAACAGCAGTGCACACCTTAGGTTATTTTATGGCCATCTTGTATGTTGACTAAATATATAATAGATGCTATGAATATGTGTAACTCATGACTTTATGCATGTACTGCAAGATCAGCATAAACCCAAGCTCTTTCAGTGTCATAACTATGGCCCTATATATTAACTTATTACATTACTTATGGAACCCTAAACCTAGAAATGAATGTTTAAATTAAATAAGAAATATTGTTTCCCTTGTTTTTTAGTCTGCAGCCTTTTCTATGCTAACCTGAAACAATCAATCAAGAAGGCCTCTGCTGCAGTCAGTTGTCTCACAGCCAGACACAAGACCGTGAAGAAAAGAAGGCCATGTATTCTGGGACACATGAAGAAGATTGAATAATATATTTCTCAGATTTGATTGTATTGTATGACAAAACATAAGAAAAGGAAGAGATTAAGGAAGAAAGTGCTGCGACATTAATTATGTGTATCTTCTGAGTTCCTTTAAGAATTTCATATTGAAGTGAGATATGTTGTAGAAATGATAAGTTAGGTAAGGAAATTTCACTTAAAAATAATTATACCCATTAAAATACTTGTATTCTTAATAAAATATTAATTTGTGTTTATCTTTTCTTATGACTATATTGTGCTGTTATTTCTCTTAGAAGTGTATGAATAAATTGGCAACAGGGAGTAACCATTTCCATTGATAAAGAATTATGTCTATACACAATGTGATACTGTCAGCACTAATTGGACATTGTCAATATACGTAGGAACACAGCCCAACTGCAGCACTAACTGTTACCACCAGTTAAGAGCCAGATATTCCCACTTCAGACATGAATGATTGAAAGGAAATACCCCTTTAAGAAGGACGGCATGATTGTGTGCACGCGGAGTCTTTTTGCTGAGTTTTCAAAGCAGAAATTCCATGTTTTTGAGATTTAGAGGAGGATTTAGAGAGATTCTGCTCAGTTTCTGCTCCAAAAAGTCCTTCAAAATCTCAGTGTGCTCATAGTCGATAATAGGAATATGCCAGGGTAAATATTAAGATTTTTACTTACGTAGACATCTGTTGGAAGTGAACATCCCAAGGAAGACATTGCAGTCTTCCAGCTTGTTACCACTACCTTCACATGTGCACCATAGTGATGTATCCATGCTTGAGTTGTTAATAAAATTAGGGGTAATTGTGGTACCTATGTGAAGAAATGAATAAACAGGCATATAAATTGCAAGTAGGGAACCAGACATAATGTGCTTGTATTGAAAACAATGAAGAATCCCAACGTTTTCTACAATCTAGTATTATACACTCAATGAAAATAACTACATCTCCGAAATGTTTTATACTGAAATATAACCGCTTTTTCTCAAGACAGATTGGTATCCCAAACGTCAGACCCTCATAATTACTTTGTATAACATAATTTATTCTAATTTAGAATATGTTGGAACAATGTTTTTTTTTTCAGGCAGGATTGGAGCAGATCTGCCATTAAATGCACCTGAAAAAGAACTAATAACATGCTCAAAAGAATGGACATACTCTATGTAAGGCCTTATTCACATGTCCGTGCAAAACACCTTGGTGAAGGTACGTATATGTGTGCGTGTGTCCATATCTGTGTGGTCAGTGTGCTGTTCCTGTGCTATCTGTGTAACATCCGAATAGCACACAGATAGTATGAGCTGATATACTTACCTGTCCCCAGCGCTGCTGTTACTTCAGGGTTCATGGAGAGTGCAGCGATTATGCATGAGCTTAATGAACGGGACCTGGAAGCAACAGCAGAGACAGCAGCACTGGAGACAGGTAAGTATAAAAATTATTTATTTTTGTTACGTGTTTTCTCCAGTACGTGTCACACTGATGACATATGGATCACATCAGTGTGCGGTCCATGTGACATCCATGCTGCCAGCAGAAATCAGATATGTCACCATATGGAGCGCACGGACACGCGTGTGCTCCACTCGGACACATTGTCCATGGGAAAACATGGACGTAAGTGCAAACCCATTGATTTTAATGGGTCTACATGCGTCCGTGTCTTCGATACATGTGAAAACAGACGTCAAACGTACCGAAGAAATGGATGTGTGAAGGGGGCCTGAAAACGACTTGTTGTGCATATGTTTAGGCTTTTGAGCATCTTTTAACTGCTTCAGGTTTCCAAAGATGCCAAACAGTTAAAAGAAGTGAACTGACCATTCTTCTGATAATTTCCCCTCAGAGGACATTCTGTCCTTTACAACAGAAGTCAATGGAAAAGCTCAAAAGCCACCCAGAAGACAACATTTTTCCTTTAAAAACCACTAGCGGTTTCATCATTGTCGAATGGAGTTAAAAATATCCATACTATGCCAGTACAAAAGATGCCACAAAAATGCTGGAGAAACACCTGCTAGTGATCAAAAAAGTCAAGAAAGCATTTAAAAATAACCAAAAACACAAAAAAGACGCTAAAAGGGTACAAAATTCCAGATAATAGGAGAAAGTTACTGAAGTGTCTTCCTGAAATTTGAAAAAAATAACATTGTGTGAATACACCCTAAAGGGCTTGTCATGGAATAATTTGCTTTTTACTCTAAAGGTTGCACAGGTTGAAAAAATATGTTGTTTCAGTGTTTGGGTAAAGGCAGCATCAGTGACATCAGGACTGCAGTGCACTTTACCGCTGCAGCCAGTCACTGAGCTTGGTGGTTGTGACAATGTAGCCCTGAAAAAAGAAGCACTAGATCTAGGGAGGGTGAGTATCTTTTGTTTAATGTTTTCAAACTGTGCAAGGCTTTAGAACAAAAAAAAGGATTACCAGACCACTTTTTGAAAGTTCTTTTTATTAGTGCATTTTTATAGTATATGGGATAAGGGGCAAAAAAATATGATAAAATTATCTAATAAAAAAAGTAAGGGAATAAGGGGACACGAAAACAATGGAGGGAAAGAAAAGGTAAACAAACAAAGGAAAAGGCAAAAAAAGGAGGAAGGAGAAAGAGGAGAGAAAAAGAGAGGGAAGAAAAAGGAAAGGAGGATCATCTTAGCATAGTTGCACCACAACAATTAACATGCCAAGCTAAAAAAAACCCCCATAAAATAAAGAGATTAAAAGAATTCTGGCAAAGTAATACAATAGCATATAAAAAGGTTTTTCTTGCTTGGAGTAAAAACTGTATTCCAAGAAGATCATTTGGAATTATATTTAATTGGAGAGTTAGTCTTTAAAGCTAAGAAGATTTCAAAGGAGTTATGCAAGAACATAATATCAGTTATGTCGGAAATAGAGGGAATAGACATCGATTTCCAGTTAGACGAAGTACAAGTTTTTATAACAGAAAAATATGTAAACAAACTTGTCTAATTTTTTGAGAGAGGTCATCTGCTTTCGGAAAAATGAGAAATTTTGACGGGAGACTCATTGATTTTATTCAATAGTAAAGAGACATCTCTCTTGCGGGAAGTGTAGAACCCCCTAGATGAAATTTAAAAATAATTTTCATGTAAATTTGCGCTAGCAGAAGATTTGTACACTAGTCCCACTGCTTTTTTTCTATTTATTTTTCCTCATCAGTACATATAATTCAGTTTTTCAAAAGAGACATAAGAATGAAAAATTGAATAGATATTCTTAATTGAGTTATTCATGGGAAAGAGTAACAAGTTCTCTTGAAAGGGTTACAGGTAAAGAGAATTGATTTCTAATCTATATCCTTAACTCCGGACAATTCTAGAATTCTCCGTCACGAAGATTTATAGGGTTTTTAATAACTGAAAGTTTATAATCGAGTATAATTTAGTCCCCGTGATAAGCAAAAAACAGTCTAAAATTCCAAATTTTTCCCATTTTTTACATGGAAAATTTAGTAGCGCTGTATGAAAAATTGAGATAGAAATGTTTTTGGGATTAATGTCACATTTATTGGCTTTTGAGATAATACATAGCTTTTTCCAAAGTGAGATAGTAGATTTCAGCAATGAGTAAAAGAAGAGATGAACCCAACAAATGGAATATTATCAATGATAAAGATGATTTAATATTAGGAGCTTATTCCAGTTCCATTCAGCCAGGTTTGCGGAACTCAAACAACCAGTATCTACTTTGAAGACTGATATTAGTAGCAAGGTAGGCACAGATATTGGGTAGGCCAATTCCACCATTTTATTAAGCTTAATCAGTGAAAGATTTGTGGTCCTAGAGGTTTTCGATTGCCATATAAAACTGGATCTTTGTTTATGCAGTTTATTAATCCAATGGTCAGGTATTTGGATCGGGATAGTACAAAATATGGGAGTTTACGAAGGATCATCATCTTAAAAAGAAAAATCCTGCCTAACCAAGATGTCAGACCATCTTTTATGACATAATAATACATGGTCTAAGTGGGAAACCCATTTAGGCTCACAGGTGCCCATATATTTTGTTCTTACCAATCAGCCTAATATAGGACTTTATGCATGGATCATATTGTTCTACAGAACAGCCTTCTTTCTTTTTCTCAGACAGATGGCAATGTTTTTGATAGTCCAAAAGACGAGATCTGAAAGAAATAAAATTATAGTTGCTATTTACATTAAAGCTGACTCCACCCAAAATAAATCTTCCTTACTTGATATGTTTATCTGTGGCTCGTATCTGCACACGGATGTTTTTATTGTTTAAATCAAATACATCATACCTGCTCACCAAAGGTGGCTATGTGCTTAAGAAGAATCCAGCATAAGCTCATAGGCTCAGCTGTATGTATATCTACTTTCTTCAATGGTGTCACGCTCCCCGTGTCCCAGCACCACTCCTTACCCACTGATCCAGTCCACGTGTCCACCGGTCATGGCTGCCGCTCCCGCTCTTGCTCCCCTGAGTCCTGTTCCTGGTCTCAGGAGTCTGATTCTGACTAATGTTATGTACAGGACCGGGCCGCGCCCACTCACCTGGTCTTATAGCCCCAGCACTGCTGCAACAGGAAATGACCTGAGGCTGTGCTGGGTATATAAGACTGGCCTCTCCATGTGGGTGGCGCCTGATCATTGCTTGTGTTTCTATGCCTTGTCTTGTGAGCTAAGTGCTCAGGTCTTTGTTCCTGTTTCCTCATACTGCCTTAAAGTACGCTGTGACCTTAGTGACCTTGTCCTGTCTTTGCTTCCTGATACCTGCACCCGTTCCTGCCACGTTAGTGCTCCAGCTACCGTGTACCCTGCCCTCCAGGTGGGGTGCTCGGTCCAGTAGATCCACCTCCTGGGCCTACCAGTCCTCCCCGGCCCTCACAAATGGTGAGAAGGAAATAGGTTAATGCCACTGCCCTCTATTATAGAATCACATTTAAAGGGGTGGTCCACTACACAGCAAAGTGGTCACACATCGATGTAAACCTCATAGAGAAGGCTTTTCTCAAATACCTTGTCTAATCAATTGTGCCTCTGAGCATATTAATGCCCGCCTGCTGTCCATATGCAAAATGCTTAGCATAGGGACAACACATGGACCAATTCAAGTCAATGTGGTATTCACGTAAATGTTATTACACATTGACTGATGATCTGCATGTGTTACTTTGATCTGTATTCTGGATCAGACAGTCCGTAATAAGTCCATGGGTGCATAAAAAATGGATCACATATGGGTTGCCATCTATATATCTTGTGGTTTTAATGAATGCTTTACAATTGTAAAGATTGTTAAATAGATAAATGTTTAAAATCACAAAAAACGGACACACGGATGACATATCAATGACAATCCAATGCATCCGTGTTGTTATCCATTCATCCGTTTCTCATACACAAATTGCGTTTTTTGTCTGTGTTTTATCTGTATGTCGACATGTGCGTATGTCATACAGGTTTTAATGGATCAATTTAATAAATAACAAAGAGCAAATACAGTTTCCTATCTCAACAATTGTAATGGATCTGTGAAAAATAAATGGCGCACAGATGGTAACCTGTAAGTGATCCATTTTCTACATAACCACTGGCTTATAATGAGTCTAATCCAAAGTAGTTAATGCTGCACTTTTGACAATGTTTATCTTTGTTGGTCTGATTAATGGGTTCTGTTATACAAGAAACTTCTAGCTGTCAGTATGATCAATATTATAACCCTGCCATTCATTTTACATGTTACATAGTTACATAGTTACTTAGGTTGAAAAAAGACCTAGGTCCATCTAGTTCAACCTTCCTCCACCAGTTCTACATTTAGTCACTAAGTCATTTATAACCAACAATGTTTTGTGTACTGAGGAAATCATCCAGCCCTTTTTTAAAAGCTGTTATAGTATCTGCCATTACTACCTCTTGTGGTAGTGTATTCCACAGTCTGACCGCTCTAACTGTAAAGAACCCTTTCCTATTTAGGTGTCGGAATCGCTTTTCTTCCACTCGCAGTGAGTGCCCCCTGGTCCTTAGTACTGTCTTTGGAAGAAATAAGTCATGTGCCAGTCCTTTATATTGACCACACATGTATTTATACATATAAATGAGATCTCCTCTGAGACGTCTTTTTTCTAAGCTAAATATATCTAACTTTCTCAACCTGTCATCATATGGGAGGCTTCCATTCCTTGTAATAGTCTAGTTGCCCGCCTTTGAACTGACTCTAACTGCTGAATGTCCTTTTTAAAATGTGGTGCCCAAAACTGGATCCCGTATTCCAGATGTGGCCTTACAAGTGATTTATAGAGGGGTAACAATACGTTGGGATCACGGGATCTAATCTCTCTTTTTATACACCCTAGAATCTTGTTTGCTTTAGCAGCTGCTGTTTGACATTGAGTGCTGCTGCTCAGCTTATTCGTAATGAGAATACCCAAGTCCTTCTCCTGTTCTGTAGTCCCGAGTTTACTTCCATTTAATGTATACGCAGCTATAGGATTACTCCGTCCTAGGTGCATTACTTTACATTTATCAACATTAAATCTGATTTGCCAAGTATCTGCCCATTCTGACATCTTATCCAGATCTTTTTGTAATATTGTACTATCCAGGTCAGTTTTTAATATCCTACATAGTTTGGTGTCATCGGCAAAGACTGACACTGTACTATCAATCCCATCCACAAGGTCATTAATAAAGAGAGTAAAAAGAATCAGTCCAAGCACAGAACCCTGCGGCACCCCACTGCTGACTATAGCCCATTTAGAGAATGTACCATTTATGACTACTCTTTGTTTCCTATCTTTTAGCCAATTCCTTACCCAGTTGCATATTGTGTCCCCTAGTCCTTGCTTCTGAAGCTTTAGTATAAGGCTATTATGTGGTACAGTATCAAATGCCTTTGCAAAGTCCAAATAAATCACATCAGCTGCATTACCAATATCCAGGTTTGAACTTACCCCCTCATAGAACCCCAACAGGTTGGTTAGACACGACTTATCTTTCATGAATCCATGGTGTTTGTCAGTTATCATATTATTTTCTGCAATATATTTTTGCATGTCATCCCTTAAAATGCCCTCAAAAACTTTGCATACTACTGATGTCAGGCTTACTGGACGGTAGTTGCCTGGATCTACCCTCTTACCTTTCTTAAATATCGGTACCACATCAGCAATCCTCCAATCCTGAGGCACCAACCCTGTTACAAGTGAGTCTAAAAAGATGAGATACAGCGGTCTGTCGATTACGGAGCTCAATTCCCTCAATATTCGTGGATGAATGCCATCTGGCCCTGGGGATTTGTCAATGTTTAATTTACTCAGACGTAGGCGTACTTCATCTTGTGTTAAATTAATTATATCGGGTGGTGGACTTTGATTTTTCACTTGTTGAATGATCCCTGGTACAGTCAGTTCCTTGGTGAATACAGATGAGAAATGCCTATTTAATATCTCAGTCTTTTGTTTGTCCTCTATAACTAACTTGTTATTATATTTTAAGGGGCCGATACTATCCTTTGTTTTCCTTTTGGCATTAATGTATTTATAAAAGTTTTTGGGATTTATTTTAATGTCATTGGCGATTTTTGTTTCAGGAGCTAATTTTGCTTGTTTGATTTCTTTTTTACATTTCCTATTGCTATCTTTATACTCCTGCAATGCTATTTCTGTATTCTCAGCCTTTAAGATTTTAAATGCCCTTTGTTTTTGTTTTATTATACTTTGTACAGTCTTATTTATCCATAGTGGTTCCTTTTTATTCCTGGACATTTTATTACCAGAGGGTATACGTTTTTTACAGGACTCTAGTAGTATATCCTTAAACTTACCCCATTTATGTTCGGTATCCCCAGTTACCATGACTTTGTCCCAATCTACACATTTAAGCTCTTCCCTTAATTTGTTGAAATCAGCTTTCCTAAAATTCCAGGTTTTAGCATTCCCCCTTTGAAATGTTCTATTGAATATTATGTTGAAGCTTACCATATTATGATCGCTGGTGCCCAAGTGCTCCCGGACCTGTAGGTCTGAAATTGTATCCGGTTTATTTGACAGGACCAGATCTAGCAAATTATCTCCCCTGGTTGGTTCACCTACCATCTGAGAGAGGAAATGGTCTTGAATGGTAGATAAGAACTTACAGCTTTTAGCAGAACCAGAAGATTCTATGTCCCACTGTATGTCTGGATAGTTGAAATCCCCCATAATAAGAACCCGATTATTATTATTAGCTGCCTTTTCAATTTGTTCCAGCATTTCACCCTCTATTTGTTCAGGTATGTTAGGAGGCTTATAGCAAACTCCAATTAGCATTTTTCCATTATTCCCCTCCCCATGTATATTTACCCATACTGACTCTACATTGTTGCTGTTCCCGTCAATGTCATCATACAACACAGGTTTTAGGTTAGATTTAATAAATATACACACCCCACCACCTTTTTGGCCTTTCCTGTCCTTCCTAAATGTACTATAACCCTGTATGTTTGTCACCCAGTCATGGCTTTCATCCAGCCAGGTTTCCGTAATGCCCACCACATCATAATCCATGGTTGACATAAGAGTCTCCAATTCATTCATTTTGTTTGCAAGACTTCTTGCATTTGCCAGTAGACATTTAATCCTATTAACACCTTTATTACTCCTAGCCTCCCTACGTTCCTTGTATGTCCCATCCCCCCCTAATCCTTCATTGACCCCTACCGTCTCCCTGTCTCTATTTGCTCTATCTATCCCCTTATTTGCTCCACTACCCTCCCTCCCCCCCGATCCTAGTTTAAAAGCTCCTCCATCCGTCTGACCATTTTCTCCCCCAGCACAGCTGCACCTTCCCCATTGAGGTGCAGCCCGTCCCTACCGTAGAGCCTGTAGCCGACTGAGAAGTCGGCCCAGTTCTCCATGAACCCGAACCCTTCCTTCCTGCACCAATTTCTAAGCCACATATTTATCTCCCTAAGCTCCCGCTGTCTTTCTAATGACGCTCGTGGCACCGGTAGTATTTCTGAAAACACCACCTTGGAGGTCCTGGACTTCAGCTTCTCTCCTAGTTCCCTGTAATCATTTTTAAGGACCTTCCACCTGCCTCTAACTTTGTCATTAGTACCAATGTGCACCATGACCGCTGGGTTTTCCCCAGCCCCACCCAGCAATCTGTCTATCCGATCCACAATATGCCGAACCCGAGCACCCGGCAGACAACACACTGTTCGGCATTCACGGTCTCGGCGACAGATGACTCTGTCTGTCCGCCTAATTATAGAGTCCCCTACCACCAACATCTGTCTGGGCTTTGCTGCACTCCTATTTCCCTCCTTCCTACAGCAGTTGTTTTCCTGGTTGCTAGGAGCAACATCCTGCTGTAGTGACCCTAGTCCAGGCCCTTCATTCCTAATATCAGCCAAACAGGCATATTTACCAGGTTGTGCCAGGTCAGGACTAGGCTCCCTGACACTTTTCCCCCTACCTCTTCTTCTAACTGTTACCCAGCTACCTACCTCTGGGTCCTGATCTTCCCCACTTCCACCCTCCTCCATATCACTGGCCCCAGCCAGAGAAAGCTCAGTGAGCTCTAAACTCCTCTCCAGGTTTGCAATGCCCCTTAGTGTTGCAAGCTGCTTATTTAGATCAGTTACCTTGGCATCCAAATACGCAACATGCTTGCATCGAGTGCAGACATAGTCACCTTCGAACGGCTGCTCAAGGCATGCATACATCTGACAAGATACACACCTGGTAGCATTGTCCATGGAGCACCTATCAAATGGGGATAAACAGTAACGTAGAAAAACAAAGAGAAAAAAAAGAAAAAAACCCAATGGGAAACGTATAAGGATAAATTCAAACTATGTTCTTGTGTCAAACTATGTATATGTATATTTCTTCAAGGCTAGTAGTCAGGTGTTAACGCTTGTTGCAGAGGTGCAATACGGCAATCCAAGATAAAACATGATCAAAGTGGCATTTCAGTACATAAAAGGGTATTCATTATATAGTAATGTAAAAATTGTTAATTTTCCCAATATAATTTCTATATCAATTTTCATAATTATTTATATCTCTGCTTACAATCAGTGGGATGCTTTTTAAAAGGGTCATCTGGGACATTGACAGTAGGATAGGTCATCAATGTCTGATTGGTGGGGGTGCAACACCCAGCAAACCCGCTCGTCAACTATTCCTGGTGTCGAAACTATTTATTATGAAGCTGTACGGCACAGCTACGTTGACGGAATAGTGTTTGCGACCAGGTCCTGCAAATCTAACCACTATTGATTCAAATAGGGGCAGAACCCAGCCATGGCCACCATACAGTTAAAAATTGTCCCCAGAGGTGGACAACCCCTTATATATATAATAATCATGTATGAAGTTTCTTAAGTACTCACTTGCACAAGTTGTCGCTCATGCAGGAGTCATAAAGCTGCAGGCAGTTTTTCTTTTCCCTTTCCTCAAAAGAGCACTTTGGCACTATATTCTTGCGCCTGCGTTCTCCACAGCTTGTGTCCTGATAGCATGGACAAAATAGTAGTTGCTTTGTCAATTCCATAGGGATTTTTTTAATAAAATTTCGGAGGTGGTAGTGACACTTCCGCCGGTCACAGGAGCCTTCAGCTTTTGTCACACTGCAGTGAATAACATATTCGTTCTTCAGTTGAGTGCACTTCTCGTTGGAACTACAAATAGCAGCTTTATTTAAACAAGCGTTCGGCCCATCGTTGAACGGCTCTGAAATAAAATGTTAGAATAAATATATTTAATAGTCAGGGAAATGTTATATAGTATTAGCAGGAAATATTTCCAGATTTTTTGCTTTGCAATCAATCAGATCACCTTTTTCATTGTCTAGACTCTAGATCAATTTAAAATAAAAGATCCAAGCCTGGTTGCTTTTGGAAATCGCTTCATTGTCATTCTGTATGAGGAAGACCTCAGTGAATATCAATGGCCCCTTCCCACCTCTGAACCAGTAAAGCACAGTAAGCACTGACCATTGTCAGACTGGTAACTTGGCTCACCAGAGGGTCTACACTTCTGCTCCACAGGACCACTTCATTTCTAAGTAACGGGAACCTGTCATCAGTTTAACGCTACCTAAACCACGGATAACATGAATCATACAATGGCTATGCAACCGCATCCAGGTATGTTTTACTGTGACACCCTGCGGTATTTCATAGTAAACTTTTTTTTTAAAAAAGCCAGCGAGTGACAATAGAACCAGTCTTAATAAACTGGAGCATGATGCGCAGAATTCATTAAAAGGCACATGCTGCTTAATGAATTATACACATCTCTTAACTGCCGTGTGCCCCTATCATTACAAGAAATGTACTCCAATCAGAGACATTTCTGGAGTAAGTTCTGCCAGTCTACCGCACATCATATCCAGAGCATCTTCACAGCTAGTATGTGGAAGAAGGTGCTTTGGTCAGGTCAGACCAATGTAGAATTTTTTTGGGCTAAATACAAGACTAACAGTGCACATCACCCTGAAAACATCATCCGCCACTGACAAACATTTCAGTGGCAGCATCATGCTGTGGGGAGGCTTTTCTTCAGCAGGGACAGGAAGAGTTGATGGGAAGATGGATGGAGGTAAATACAGGGCAATCCTAACCTGTTACAAGCTGCAAAAGACTTGAGACTGGGGCAGAAGTTCACCTTCCAGAAGGGCAACTATCCTACACATACTGCCAGAGCTACAATGGAATGGTTTAATGGTTTAGATCAAAGCCTATTCATATGTTTGAATGGTTCTGTGAAAGTTTACATCTATGTAGGGAAGTGCAGCCCCTACTATGGATGTTGCTTTACTGTGACTTTAAGACTTTGGTGAACTGTGGCTTTAAGAGACGGGCTCCCCTACAGAGACAAATGGAATGGCCTGTGTCTGCCCTTCTGTTTGTGTTTATTTTGGTTTGCCCCAAGGGAAAAAAGCGAGAAGAAGAAGAAGGAAGGGAGAGGGAGTTACTGGAGGCAGACAAGAATGCATGCATGAGAGAGTCATGAGATCAGCTGTCCAGTGAATCGAGGGAAAAACGTTCATTACAGCCCTCCCCTTGTGAAGTGCGCATCACCGTACCGTCAGGCCTCAGAGCAGACCAATCCTGTGAACAGTGCCATCAGTGTATGCCCGGGTGCGGGGTTTAGGGAATCAGACTATGCCTTCGTAGTCAAGAGTGCGGTAGCTGCACGGTCCCTTGGCATGGTACATCACTATACTGCTGTTAAGTCTATTTTTGTAAGTTGCTATATTTGCGGCGTCTTTGGCAGTCCCTGCAGCTAAAAGGCATAATTTGTACTGTGAGTTGACCTGGACTTTACCTGAACCTCAATGGAAGTCACTAATTGGGCAGTTCGGGTCTATGGCCTTATGCAGCCAGCCATAAACAGACCACTTCCAAAGGCGAATGTGCAAGGTTTTTCCATCTTTTTTTTTGGGTGAACCCTACATACGATCATGCTATTACTACCCCCAGTGTGAACCGTTCAAACACTGCAAGTGGCTCACACTGGGCTGAGCTTCGAGTTCACCCGAGCACAGTGATGCTCACGGGAGTGGTTTCAACACGCAAAGCACCCAAACTCCAACCCTGTTTTTTTTTTGTGAAGTCTGTTTAGTACGAACACTGAACACCCAATCAGATTCAGACAAGGAAGCTGAATACAAATGTACGTCACAATTTTCAGATTTATATATTATATTTTTTAAGTATTTAAAAAAACATGTATGATTTAATTTACACTTCACAATTACTTGTTACTTAGTGTTGGTATATTATATAAAATCACAATAAAATATATTTAAGTTTATGGATGATGCATGAAAAAAAATGGAAAAGTTCATGGGGTATGAATACTTTTTCAAGGCACTGTATGTGCCACAATACGTATCCCTATCTCTCTGTCTTTAAAAGATATTTCTGTGACTAGATCTAAGTCCTTTAATCCCGCATACACTGCCTCAACATGTCAATCCTTTCTTTTTTTTGTGGAAGGGGTGGCCCATGACTTTTGCTCTGGAGTTGCATGATTTCTATCTATGCCTCTAGGTGACACAAAAAGTAAAAAGTGCATGTACTACACTGTGTGCAGAATTATTAGGCAAATGAGTATTTTGATCACATAATACTTTTTATACATGTTGTCCTACTCCAAGCTGTATAGGCTTGATAGCCAACTACCAATTAAGTAAATCAGGTGATGTGCATCTCTGTAATGAGGAGGGGTGTGGTGTAAATGACATCAACACCCAATATACTTATTAGGCAACTTCCTTTCCTTTGGCAAAATGGGTCAGAAGAGAGATTTGACGGGCTCTGAAAGTCCAAAATTGTGAGATGTCTTGCAGAGGGATGCAACAGTCTTGAAATTGCCAAACTTTTGAAGCGCGATCACCGAACAATCAAGCGTTTCATGGCAAATAGCCAACAGGGTCGCAAGAAGCGTGTTGGGCAAAAAAGGCGCAAAATAACTGCCCATGAATTGAGGAAAATCAAGCGTGAAGCTGCCAAGATGCCATTTGCCACCAGTTTGGCCATATTTCAGAGCTGCAACGTTACTGGAGTATCAAAAAGCACAAGGTGTGCTATACTCAGGGACATGGCCAAAGTAAGGAAGGCTGAAAAATGACCACCTTTGAACAAGAAACATGAGATAAAACGTCAGGACTGGGCCAAGAAATATCTTAAGACTATTTTTTCAAAGGTTTTATGGACTGATGAAATGAGAGTGACTTTTGATGGGCCAGATGGATGGGCCAGAGGCTGGATCAGTAAAGGGCTGAGAGCTCCACTCCAACTGAGACGCCAGCAAGGTGGAGGTGGGGTACTGGTATGGGCTGGTATCATCAAAGATGAACTTGTGGGACCTTTTCGTGTTGAGAATGGAGTGAAGCTCAACTCCCAGACCTCCTGCCAGTTTCTGGAAGACAACCTCTTCAAGCAGCGGTACAGGAAGAAGTCAGTATCGTTCAACAAAAAAATGATTTTCATGCAGAACAATGCTCCATCACATGCATCCAACGACTCCACAGCGTGGCTGGCCAGTAAAGGTCTAAAAGATGAAAAAATAATGACATGGCCCCCTTGTTCACCTGATTTGAACCCCATAGAGAACCTATTGTCCCTCTTAAAATGTGAGATCTACAGGGAGGGAAAACAGTACACCTCTCGGAACAGTGTTTGGGAGGCTGTGGTGATTGCTGCACGCAATGTTGATAGTAAACAGATCAAGCAATGACAGAATCTATGGATGGTGGGCTGTTGAGTGTCATCATAAAGAAAGGTGGCTATATTGGTCACTAATTTTTGGGGGTTTTGTTTTTGAATGTCAGAAATGTTTACTTCTAAATTTTGTGCAGTTATATTGGTTTACCTGGTGAGAATAAACAAGTGAGATAGGAATATATTTGGTTTTTATTAAGTTGCCTAATAATTCTGCAGCATAATAATACCTGCACAAACAGATATCCTCCTAAGATAGCCAAATCTAAAAAAAAAACCACTCCAACTTCCAAAAATATTAAGCTTTGATATTTATAAGTCTTTTGGGTTGATTGAGAACATAGTTGTTGATCAATAATAATAAAAAAATCCTCTAAAATACAACTTGCCTAATAATTCTGCACGCGGTGTATATGGTCCAGGCATCTATATAATAAATAAGGGTATTCATGTAAAGAAGCACAAATCAGTCACTAGTCATTATCTGGCCAAATACTGAAGAGAAATGTAGGAAGGGAGAAACTGAGAAAAGCTAGATTAGTGAAGTGATGGGATACGCCTCCCAAAACTGAGTTTTTATGGCACGCTTAAAACTGAGGACATCTGGAATAAACATGAATAACTGGGATAGCAAATAATTTGGATTATAGAGGATGTTAATTTTTAGACCATTAGTTGAATGGACTGCACATGTAATGTGGTAGACAGAGATGAGGGAGGAAATGTAGAGCAGCCCAGCACAATGGTGAACATTGAGGGTAAGAAAGATAAATTATGTGGTATTCTGAATTGGATGGGTAACCAGTGTAAAGGCCCCGTCACACACAGAGATAAATCTTTGGCAGATCTGTGGTTGCAGTGAAATCATGGACATATTGTTCCATTTGTACACAGCCACAAACCTGGCACTGATTGTCCACAATTTCACTGCAACCACGGATCTGCCGCAGATGTATCTCTGTGTGTGACAGGGCCTTAAGGCCATGTGCGCACTAGAAAATGTACTTTTCTGGCAGAATACCACACCCGCAGCAAAAACCGCGGTAAAACCGCACCCGCGTTTTTGCCGCGGTTTACCGTTGGTTGGTCCCTGCGGTTTTTTACTATTGTCTATGGCAAAAAACGCAGGTACCTGCAGAAAAGAAGTGACATGCTCATTCTTTTTGCTGCAGAAATTCTGCAGCAAAACCTGTAGGGGAGAAAAACACAGTGTGCGCACACCATTTGTTTTTACCATAGGTTTTGCTGGGGAATGACTGCAGAAAGGTTATGAACATTTTCTGCAGCAATTCATGCAGCAAAACTGCGTAAATCCGCGTCAAAAACCGCAGCATGCGCACAGAGTCTAAAGACTGGCAGAGGGTGGAGTCGTTGGTGTAGCAGCAGAAGTAAGAGCCTGCCTATTGTATTCAAGATAGATTGGAAAGGACAAAATGTAGTTAGATAAAGACCTATTAGTACTGAGTAGTAGTCAAGATGAGGATGAATCAGAAAGATAGTAAGACTTTGAAGTTATAGTAAGAAGAAAAGCTTAAATTCTGGAGATGTTTTTAGCTACACATTAAATGAGAGTTTGAATGATTGTCTATAGAGAGTGAACGAAGGATCTGAGCCAAATAAAACTCAAAGATAGCAAGTATGCACTGGAGTTATGGTACTACCACACTCGGGAGTAGAAATATCAGGTTTAAGCAGATTTGTAGAGGAAGGAAACATAAAAAGTTACATTTTGGAAAGATTCAGTTTCAGATAAAAAGTTAGGATGCTAGGAAAGCAGAAGGACAATCTCAGGTATGCACGTGTGTGTGTGTGTGTGTGTGTGTGTGTGTGTGTGTGTGTTTGTGTGTGAGTATGTGTGTGTGTGTGTGTGTGTTAGATGATTGGCACCAGTAGAATTTTCTTTTCAACATAGTGGGCAAGGATCAATAGTGGCCATTTTGAGAGCAAAACCCACTTTTTAAAGAAGTCCTGACCTTTTCTGTCATGGTCCACGCTCTATTTTTAGAACCTAGTGACAGATTCAGGGTTGAGATCACTCATTGCCATCTGGGACTCTACATTTAAACGTAGTTTCATTTCTTTCAGTGCCTAATGAGTTAATATCAGTTTTGTTGTCCAGCAGTTCCTAGCTGAGTGTTTCAGATGCAGCTGCTTTGAAGCCACGCCCCTTCAGGTTTAAACAGTTATGTTTTCCCAGTAATCCTTGCTGAAGATACAAACTCATTGTTTTCTGGCCACCTTGGTGAAATGTCCAGCTAAGAGGTTGTCCTTAATCAGCCTTTATCCTTTTTTCATTGCTGTATCCCCAGGTTTTTTTTTCCTTCATTTGTGTCTTATTAGTGCAGTAGTGGGTTTAGTAAACCTGACCTGCCTCCCACTAGCCAGGGTATCTGCAGGGCTTCTCAGGGTCTCAGGTTGCTGTTCGGTAACAGTTGCGGAGACTGTATAGGGACTGGTTAGGAGAATAGGGACAGCTGCAGATGAGGATAGTAGGTGTCCCATCTACCCCTCTTACTAACTCAAAGGCCCTCTGTTGTTATCGTGTCCCCGGTGTCCCCTTTTTTGTGTGTTTTTTTGTTGTGCGTCAGATGCCGTAGCTCTAAACACACGTGTCATGCTCGTCACACTTGGCAAGCGTGACATTTTCTTACTGACCCTCATTAGACAGCCCTTGCCCTGAACTGTCTTGGATGGAGTGAAGTCTTCTCTTTCCACTCAGGCAAAACATAGATTTTTGAGAAAAAAAAAGCTGGCCTGCCAAAATAAATCATATATAACTGATGGAACGGTTTATACAAACAATCATACATTAAAGTAAAGCCAATAATTATGATTATCACCATGCTTATAACTATAAAGAACATAAGAAAAGATTACCGTAACTATGGTGGTATAATTTGGGGTATTTATCTGATCCCTTATGATCAGATAATGACATGTGGTTTCCACGTGACATTTATTACTATGTGCAACATCTTAGTAGAATGACCCAGATGAAGAAATTAGGAATAAATGGCCCTAGTAGAATATTACCATGTGTGAAAACAGACAAGTCAAGGACAACACATGGTCAAGTAATGAATACAGATGTTATTTTTCCAAACAGCCTCTAGATATGTAGCTGTCAATTTGTGTGAAGAATTCGTGAGGTCTTGGGTTACGTGTACATAAGAAATGCTTCATGCTCAATCTGTAAACTAAAAACTTGGGTTCCTCAATGTGATGTTAAAATTAAACCAGAGAGATCAGATTTGTATAAAGATGTATGAAGTTCTCATATCCCAGTTAGGCCACTTTCACACGTCCGTGAAAATCACGCACGTTTTTCACGGACGTGTCAAAGGTTCGTATTGCCCTCCGTGAGCCGTGTTTATGGTACACGTGTGTTCTCCGTGTGTTATCTGTGATAACACACGGAGAACGGGAACTTTCTGCTCACCTGTCCATGGCGTTGCTGTCCGTGGTGCTGATCTTCGGTCTCCGACTCCCCGCTGCTGCTGCTTCAGGCCCGTAGTGAAGTGAATATGCAATGAGCATAATTAGCGGCAGTCGGAAGCAAGTGACAGCAGAGACAGCAGGGCTGGAGAAGGTGAGTAAAATGTTATTATTTTTTTCTAAGACACGTGTGTTTTCTCCGGTGCCTGTCACACAGAACACATCCGTGTGGTCCGTTTGCATTCCGTGTGACACCCGTGATGCCGCAGAAAAACGAACATGTCTACGTGTGGAGCACACAGGCACACGTATGCTCCACACGGACACACGGTCCATGGCAGAACACGCACGTGATGCCAGACCCATTGATTTTAATGGGTCTACGTATGCCCGTGTCTCCAGTACGTGAGGAAACGGACCAACACATACCGGAGACACGGACGTGTGAAGGAAGCCTAAGACAAATACTTCATCTTGATTTCCTAATTTACCATGACCCCTTCAAGCATTTGAGCAGCAGTCACCAGGTTAATATGTCTATTGTTTCCCTTGTAGGTTGTTTGTAAAATGAACTTTATTATTGTGCTTATAAAGTATGATGACGGAGGCCCAACATTTCCTTCTGAAGACATTGGGGCACATCTCCATTTATTTAGACAGATTAACCCCTTGATGACTTGGAAACTTTTAGGTTTTGCACTTTCAGTTTTTCCTCTCCCTGTGCCAAAAAACATAATTTTTTTATTTCACCGTTGACATAATCATATGAGGGCTCATTTTTTGAAGGACAAATTAGGCTTCATTTTTTCACCCAAAGCACTATAAAACGGGAAACAAATTCAAAATGTGGCAAAAATTGTGAAAAAATATAATTCTGCCATTATTTTTTTGGTTTTGTTTTTATGTCGTTTTTTGTGTGGTAACAATGACTGAGGCAATATGATTCTTCAGGTCTGTGCAATTACAGGGATACTAAACTAAATGTTTTTTAGTTTTGTTTTTATTTTAATAGAGAAAAAATATTTTGAAATCCATTAAAAAAGTATTTGTTTTCACCATCTTCTAATACCTGAAACTGTTTTATTAGTTCTGGGTAAGAATTTGTTTTTTTAATGTTTTTATTGATATCATTTTGGAATACGTCCGTCATTTTAATAGTTTTTATTGATTTTCTTTGGGAAGTATGGTGATCGAAAAGCAGCAAATCAGTAGTTTTCTTTTTGACGTTTAATGTATGGTTTCAATAATTTTAGATTTTACTAGATTGGACATTTTTGGACATTGCAATAATAAATATGTTTTTTTTTAATGTCTTTCATTTTAATGGAGGAAAAAATGGTGATTTGAACTTTTATATTTTTCATTTATTTTTTATTCTCATTTTTAACGCCCCTAGTGGACATGAACTTGTGACCATTTGATTAAAATTAATTGGCAGCAGAGGCAAGGGTGACAGCAGACTGACAAATTGTGACAGAATGTGATGCACTCACTTGAAGTCACAACGCTCCAATATTCCCCTTGCTAGTCAGCTATCAGTGATTTTATATATGCGATTTGCATCCTCTTAGTCACGACTAGTCTCTGAAATCACTTTTATTTAGAGAAATTCAACAAGTCTAGTTGGCATGTGATGGCAAATATGCAAATTTCATACATACAATCTTGTGCTTGCACACCCAAATGGCAAATACAGGGGATTTGGCAATCTTCAGTCACATATAAAGACTGAAGACTTTTGTACAAAGCCAAGACAACCCCTTTAAGATCTCTATAGGCAGAAAGAGTGAGATAGACTGATGGAAAAAAATGCAATAAATATTTACCAGTGAAGATTTGTGGGTACGTCATTTCGTCTTTGGACTTTAACTCGTCTGCGTATGGAGAATCATAGGAAACTAGGTTACCTGTATCAAAAAAAACCAGAAGAATACATAGTGAATTTTAATGACATGGTCTTGAATAATTGAAACCCAGGTCATGGATCTAAATATGTAGCTTACAACATTCAAAAGCAATGTAAACTTGGAGAGGAGCTTAGGACTGTGAAGAGTGTGATGTACCAGCCCCTAATTGTTTTTGGCTGTTTTCAAATCCGATTACCTTATTAACAATCACACCAAATACCATTATGGGTTAAATGAATTGACCTTTATTCAACAACTGTAAATCCTCCCCAAAAACTATCTTGTATCCATGCCCATTTCTTCTTCCAACTATTCCCTTAGACTAAAAACATCGAAGGCCAGCCACTGTTCTATAGTGGGCCTGATGAAATAAACCTAATCGGGCATGGAATAGAAACCGCCTTGCTGAGACAACATCCTATTAAAACATATTTATAAACAGTTCAAATGTTTTTTTCTTTTATAATATATTTATATATGTAACTATATATATACCAGTGAAGGGTGGGAGGGTGTTATAAATGAATAAATTGGTGAAAGAGGGAGAGTGGGGGTGTCTTTTTCAAGTAAACTTTTTTTTTCTTGCATGTGTGTGTGTTTTTTAACTATATGCTTACCGAGTTAATAATGGGGATGTCTGATAGGTGGCTCTCCATTATTAACCACTGGGCTTGATGCCAGCTGTCAAATCACAGCTGACATAAATCTCAAAAGTGTTACTCTGGTGCGGTGGCAATCAGAAAGAGCCAGGCAAAGTGCCAAAATTAGTGTATCTAATGAATGCTCCATTTCTGGGGCACCTGTGGGCTGCAATTTTTAGGCTTGGACGGGCCAAACAAAAAAAGGGCCTTCCCAGTCTAATAATACTAACCCACAGCTACCTGCTTTACCTTGACTGGTTATCAAAAATAGGAGGGAAGCCCATGCCATTTTTTAAAATTATTTATATAAATACACTGACAAACAAAAGGGTAACAATGTTTTTAACTTTTGACTTTCAGGCTCCATATCTAACCATTGACTACAGCTTTAAACATGAGACTACCTTCATTTTATAGACAATCATCTTATAAAAATGTTTTACTGCATTGTTAGTGTTTTAAAATCTAATAATCTAAATTTAAATTATTTTGTTAGTATTTTATAAATCCACCATTGGCTTGCAACACTGCCTGAATCCTTCAGGACATGCTCTTGATCAGATTCAAAGATGTCTTGACTGAAATATGAACCCAGGTCTTTTCTACACATTACCAATGTTAGTGCATACTGATCGATCACTTGGGTATGTATATAGCTTTTTCTTCAACTCTACCCACAAGTATTAGATTGGATTGAGGTCTGGGGACTGTGGGGATCAATCCAGCATCTCCACTTCATTGTCACTTCATTGTCATTTATTTACAAATCTCGACATATGCTTCAGGTCATTGTCCAGCTGGTGCACTATGTTGTCTTGTTCACATTCATGGTACTCGAGTGTATGAAGTAATTTGTCTTTTAGGATACACACATATAGCTCTGCATTGAGACCACCATTGATCCTGGCCAAGTATCCAGCCTTTGGCTGTGAAACAACCCCATATCATTAGGCTTCCTCCACCCAACTTGAAAGTTCCTTCAATTTCTCGATCCATTAGCCCCTTTCCCCTTTGGTTCTTCTAGACCCATTAACACCCAGCAGAGCTTAGTCTATTGACTTTCATCTCATCACTCCAGATAACCATTTCCAAACCTCTACAATCCACTTTTTGTAGTTGTATTGTATTTTGTACTTGTATTGAAGTTGAGGCTTCTTCAACTTTTTTCAGGCCACCATTTCAGACTTGTATAACATACATCGCATGGTGCTTGCATGAACATCTGTGATCTCACTATTATGAAGCATATGAGCTGCCTCCATGGCGATGTTTGTCGCACCAGAACAGATAGACAGTGTGATGAGCTGACTTGCTGACTCCAAAATGTTGCCTGGAGATTCACCTCTTGGCTTTTGAATTGATAAACTGACTTAATTTTGTATGCTTCCAACTGTCATGGCACTCACATGATGCAGTTTAGCAATTTTATTGGCCGAGAGACCACTATCAATGACCTGGATAATGAGGTTTCTCTTTGGGAAATCTTCTTCATGGCTGCTCGTTCATTCGAAGCAGTGACTTTCACTTGAGAATCAACCTATTAAAGTACTGAGCCAATAGGGAATGTGAGAACAGGTTGTGTAATTTGAAGAATACAGGAAGATTTTTTTTCAAAAACCAGGAGCAAAACAGTAACAATGTAGTGACATGAACAATAATCTGCATAACTAATGATATGCTAGATAGTTGCTGTGACGACATGGACTCTCAATGCCTAGCATGGGTTAACGTTCTTAAAATTCAGCCAGACATGAAGATAGTTTGTGTTTAGATGGGGGATAAGCCCTCATTGTTCTACAAGACTCTTGGGAGTTTAGTATTGAAGTTTTTGTTGACTCATGTAATTGTTTGGCCACTGAAGGCCAGGCACTCATTGTATTAAGATGTGTTTGCTGGATGCGAGGTAATTTAGCTGTCTCTTCCTCGTGTCTGCCATTGACCATTATTACTGGAATATTCTGTATACGGCTTGAAATCTAGCCAATAAGAGCCCAGTCTTATCCACCAATTGTGAAGACCCCAAATGGTCTGAATGGAGAACTCAGGGGTATAAGAAGGAGGACTATCCATTGCCCAGGGAGACTCTTGTTACATGCTTACCAATCTAGGACCTGCGGAGCCGATTGGCAAGCCATAATCTGGATTATAATACTATATGGATTTCAGCATTGAATGCAAGGATTCGGCTGTGATACCAAGGATTACCTAAGGAAGGAATCCAGCTTGGGACAATCCGGTCATCTGACTACAGACTTTGCAGACCTCAGCCAGCTTCCTAAATCTGGGGTTATTTCTTTCTCGGTGGGTGCCCGCCGAAAGCGGGGTGCTGCTGGATTGGAGTAAATAGCCCTGGAAGCTCTGAGACACGGACATTCTAATCCCTGGTGAGCCAGCGGAAGGGTGAGACTCTGTTGCCTGTTACATTTGTGTGTTTTGCTGGTTATGTGGTATGTGCCGTTAATTGTTTGGGGATCCAATAAAGTCTTAATATTGTGATTCCCTCACCCTGTGTTGTCTGAGTAGTGTTCCGTCCACGGTTAAGGAGGTCATGCGTTCAGTTAGGATGAGCCCTGAGCCACGCTGTTCTTTCTAATGGCGGCTGGGCCAGCGGACAAGAGCACCCACTGACCCCCGTGTCTCCACAGTTGCAAGTCAAATTTATATATGAGATAACCAAGATGATTGTCCATAAAATGAAGGTAGTCTCACTCTCAAAGCTGTAGTGGATAGTGAAATATGAAACCTGAAAGTCAAAAGTTTAAACAATTGTTACCCTTTTGCTTGTCACTGTAATTTAAAAAAAAGTGGAGTCTCCTCTAATTTTGATAACCAGCTGAGGTAAAGTAGACAGCTAAGGGCTGCAGCCTGCAGCTATCTGCTTTACCTGCACAGGTTATCAAAATTAGAAGAGACCTCACATCATTTTTTTTTTATTTATTCCCTATTCACATTTGTTTGCAGGGCAATTTTCCTGCTTTACCCTCAATTTGATTCATTTTGCAGCCCCATAATCCTTACTATGACCAGTCTACAGCACCAAAGTTTGAATCCCCATTGACTTATAAGGGGTTTGAGGTCCAATTTAGATCAAGGTTGGGTCCCGAACTGAACTTTTAAGTAAAGTCCGGCCAAACCCGAATTTCCACAGATCCTCTCATCTCTAGTAGAGGATAAAATGTTGCAATAAATAGAAAAGGCAGATAACAATAATAGGTTCCTAATTAGGCCAAATGTACACACTGAGTATTTGTTGAGTTTTTACCTCAGTATTTGTAGCCAAAATCAGGAGAGGAACAACGAGAGGAAAAGTATAATAGAAACACATGCACCACTCCTGTATTTATTACCCACTCCTGATTTTGGCCAGAAATACTGAGGTAAAAAACTCACCAAATACTCAACATGTTTTTCTCACTATCTGACATGAAATCAGAATAAATATTTCCCATTTTAGGTCAATTAGGAACGAAAATTATTTATATTTGCCAAATGCCAGAATAATGAGAGAGAGAAAATATTTGAAGGCATTTTTATTACTTTCTGCAAAGTTTTACTTTCTGAGTTTTTTTAATAAGGCTTCCAAAAAATATACCCTTTCCTTGGGAGCAGTTTTAGGTTCATTCACCCTGAACCAGGGGCTGGTTGGAAAATTTTGGTCTGGGGACAAGCACAAAGCAGTGGCCCATGATTAGTGTCCTATACTTATCAGCTCTATAGTTTTTGGCTTTAATTCACTAAAGAGGTTATCCAAAATAAAATTCTCTTTTACTCCTAAATCGCCATGTATCTCATGTTATAATCTAATCTTTTGTTTAATATACTTTAAATATATATTCCCTTTCCTTCCCTAAATACTCTACCTAACTGTTTTATTTTTTATTTCTACTACTTTCCCTTTGATGACGCTTCATTTGAAAATCCTCAGTGCATGATGGGATACTCAAGCGTCATCATGGGGCAGAGGCTACAGTGATGGCCACAGTTATTCTCCCTCTCTGAAAGAAGCATCATCAGTGTCCTCCGTTTCAGTGGCTGTTCTAGTCACTGTCCTACTGAGCATTCGCCAGTTGTCAATTCTGATGGATGCTCGGTAGAATCTTGTCACTGTGCACTATTCTTCTCAGTGTGCAATGACCATGCGCTCTCTTGCTGGCTCTGATCAGAAATAACATCACTTGCGGGAGAGGCGCTGGTCTCTGCTCATTCATTCTTAAAATGTGTAATGAGAAGGCGTTCTATTGGCAACTTGTCACTTCAAATCAGAGCCAGTAAGAGAGCGCACTGTCATTGTGCACTGAGAAGAATAGTGCACAGTGACAAGATTCTATTGAGCATCTGTTGGAATGACAACTGGCGTTCACTCAGGAGAGCAGGGCTAACACATTCCCTGAAAAGGAGGTCACTGATGATGATGCTTCTTTCAGGGAGGGGGCAGAGGCTGCGGCCATGACCGCAGCCTCTGCCCCCTGATGACGACTCATTTTAGTATCCTGGTGTGCACTCAGGTTCTCAAACAAAGCGAGAGAGGAAGTAGTATAAAAAAAAATAAAGCAGGTAGAGCAGTGAGGGAAGGAAAGGATATTTTTAATGAGAGTATATTAGAAAAATTATAAGATTATGACATTATACAGCTAAAGATTTAGGAGTAAAATAAAATTTAGCTTCAGACTTGTTCGCTGCACCACATCAAAGTGCATTTTCCCTTAAAGAGGTTGCGTTGGGATGTGCATGCTGGACTCCACTCTATTCAGATGAGGCTCTTTAGAACCCTGGTAATGGTGAAATTCAAACCAGAAGAGGAAATGAGGAGACCAGTGGGTTACGGTCCCAGTGAACAGCAGGAATCCTGTAGGTGAGATCAAGGGAGCTTTTTAGATCGAACTTTTTGGGATTAGTCTGGAGATTTCTGCAGCCAGACACTAGTGATGGTATATTGATCATGGGTCTCAGTATCTGTACCTGTGGGTCGTTGAAAAACTATTCCCACTATTAATACAGAGCTTGACACTGCAAGAAAAATGTGATGAAGACCTGAATACAGTACCTGCTGTGCCATACACACAATGCTCTCCACAAGTATGCCATATAGAAAAGCCCTCAACACCAGTGTCACACACTCTGCACTCACAAATCGTGAGGGGCTATCCAACTTATCCTTAGGATAGAGCATTATCACATCTATGGGGATCTATTTATTAGCCATATTAGCCAACTATGCTGTTCCTGCATGTATTACTGCATTGTACTACTGATGTGAATAGAACAATATTATTTTTTGCCCCGAAAGATGGGCTATGGGGATGTCATTTTTTTTCCTTGAACAACAATCCACATTTATTCTTGCACAAAAAAATAAACATTTATTCAAATATAATCATATCATATTCTGGGTCACAAACGTGTGTAACATATGTGAGTGTGTCTCTCTATATATATATATATATATATATATATACACACCGTAATACACACACACTACTCATGTACTCTAGTAGCCTTTTCAGGCGAACTTTGTCGTGAGGGTCTATCTTCCTTGTGGAGTTTGTGACAGTTCTGGGTTCTGACCTCCACATCAACTTGTGAGACTCTTTATATTGCTCAAGCCAGCACATGTCCAGGCCCATTTGAGGTTTGCTTATGACCATCTGGATGATCCAGAGGAAGGATGGGAGAAAGTCATTTGGTCAGATGACGCCAAAATATAATTTTCTGGTATCAGTTTCACTTGCCATGTTTGGAGAAAGAAGATGGATGAGAACAACCCCAAGAACATCGTCCCAACCGTGAAGCATGGAGGCAGAAACATTATACTTTGGGGGTCCTTATCTGCAAAAGGTACAGGATGACTGCACCGTATTGACGAGTAGATGGATGGGATCATGTATCACGAGATTTTAGCCAACAACCTCCCCTTTAAGAGCAAGAACGGTCGTGCCTGGGTCTTACAGCATGACAAATGACCCAAAACACACTGCCAGGACAACTAAGGAGTGGCTTCATAAGAAGCATTTCAAGGTCCTGGAGTCGCCTAGTCAGTTTCCAGGCTTGAATCCAATAGAAAATTTTTGAAGGGAGCTGAAACTCCATGTTTCCCAGTGTCAGCGCCGAAACCTGAAAGATCTTGAGAAGATCTGTAAGTGGGCCAAAATCCCTGCTGCAGTGTATGCAAACTTGGTCAAGAACTACAGGAAACGTCTGACATCTGTAATTGCAAAGAAAGGTTTCTGTACCAAATATGAAGTTCTGTTTTTTTATTGTATCAAATACTTATTTCATGACATTAAATGCAAATTCATTATTTAATTATTTAACAATCACACAATGTGATTTTCTGATTTTTTTTATATTCTTTCTGTCACAGTTGAGGTGTACCTATGATACGATTACAGACCTCTCCATTTTTTGTAGGTGGAAAAACTTGCAAAATCAGCATTGTGTCAAATTCTTATTTTCTACCCTTCACATACTATACATACCAGCCTGTCTCCTCTTCAAGTCTAGACTCCTGCAGTTAATAGACCTTTGGTGACATCTTGATCACATGATCATGATAACACCAAAGGTCCTTAAGCAGTCTTAACCTTGGGATAGAAACACTAGGAAAATGGGGGCCATGTGCAATTCCCCAGTTTGCTCTCCCTTCCCAATAATGTCAGTCCTGCATACCAGCCTGTCTCCTCTTCAAGCCTAGATTACTGCAGTTAATGGACCTTTGGTGACATCTTGATCACATGACCGTGATGTCACCAAAGGTCTTTAAGCAGTCTTAACTTTGGGACAGAAACACTAGGAGAATTGTGGCCATGTGCAATTCTCCAGTTTGCTCTCCCTTCCCCCTAATGTCAGTCCTGCATACCATCCTGTCTCCTGTTCATTTCCTTAAGGGTACTTTCACACTTGCGTTCAGCGGAGTCCGTCACTATGGAGAATAGCGCAGTCCGTTAACGCACTGCACAATTCTCCAAAGACTTGTATGGACAACGCACTGCAACGCAAGTGTCAGCGTTGCATCCGCTGGACGACGCAGCGTCGTTATTTTGGTGCTGCGTCGGGCAGAAGAAACGCAGCATGTAACGTTTTTTTGAGCAGCGCAATCTGTAGGATTTCACTGCGCATGCTCTTTTTTTTTTTTTCTTTTTTAAATCACAAACTTTATTTTGTCTCTCGGTGGCCAAACGTTCAGCTGAGTGCCCAGCCGCCGGCATGTGAGAGTGCTCAGCTGAGCGACCGGCCGCCAGCATGTGAGAGCGCTCAGCTGATTGACCGGCCGCCAGCATGTGAGAGCGCTCAGCTGAGCGCCTGGCCGCCGGCATGTGAGAGCGCTCAGCTGAGCGCCCGGCCGCCGGCATGTGAGAGCGCTCAGCTGAGCGCCCGGCCGCCGGCATGTGAGAGCGCTCAGGTGAGCGCCCGGCAGCCGGCATGTGACAGCTCTCAGCTGAGCGACCGGCCGCCAGCATGTGAGAGCGCTCAGCTGAGCGCCTGGCCGCCGGCATGTGAGAGCGCTCAGCTGAGCGCCCGGCCGCCGGCATGTGAGAGCGCTCAGGTGAGCGCCCGGCCGCCGGCATGTGAGAGCGCTCAGTTGAGCGCCCGGCCGCCGACTATTGAGAGCGATCAGCTGATCGTTCACAATAGTCTGCTGCCGGTAAAACTGTAAAGAAGAAAATAAATAAATAAAAATAAAAAAAAAAGCTTTCCGTTGTTTTGTATGATCCGTAGCATCCGTTCTGCCACTATATGCAACGCATCCGTGACACAACGCAATGCTACGGAAGCCATCCAACGCAAGTGTGAAAGTAGCTTTAGACTCCTGCAGTTAAGAGACCTTTGTTATATCATGGTGACATGACTGTGAAGTCACCAAAATTCCTAAAGCAGTCTTAACCTGGGAATATAGATAAAAAGAACCTGCAGACAAAAAAGCGCAATAGGGTCTTACCCTGACAGACAGGGTGATAAAGGAGATGATCCTACTCACCAAAGATGGTTGTGAAAGGCACAACTCCTGTAACAGCATAAATCCGGATCAAAGGCAGCAGTACCCCAAGTGGCTGATAACAGAGAGAAATTGTAGAAAGGGGCTTTGTAAACCGCGCCAAAGATCACTGATGAAATCTTGGATTAATGTAAACTTTTTATTCTTGCACAGGTCTACGCGTTTCAGGAGACTCTGCTCCCTTCCTCAGGACCAAACAGGCATAAGTTACATCAAATCATGAGATTTGATGAGATTTGATGTAACTTATGCCTGTTTGGTCCTGATGATGGGAGCAGAGTCTCCTGAAACGCGTAGACCTGTGCAAGAATAAAAAGTTTACATTAATCCAAGATTTCATCAGTAACCTTTGGCGCGGTTTACAAAGCCCCTTTCTACAATTTCTCTCTGTTATTAACCTGGGAATAGAAATTCTGGAGGCCACAAAGACAGTGGAGGCCCTGAGAAATAGCCTTGTTTGACTCCCCCTAATGCTGGCCCTGACAGTAACTAGTTCTTATATTTAAAGTAGCGCTTATATTTCAAGCATACTCCAAAAATCCAGTAAAATTATGATAGTGCTATTTTCGGGGTAGGTCTAATTTTCGGGAAAATACATTACTACTATACATTGCAAAATAATGCAGCCAAATCATAACCATATATTATCCCAATATAAAGTCTGAATATAAGCACTATCTTGTTACTGAGTAAAATCTACTGCACCAAGAAGAAGTTCACACCGCAAATCTCAAAAAATCTGCATTGTGTAAACGTGGCCTAAAGTAGCAATGTCCCCCTTCATGCTCCTGCCAACACACAATATACAGTAAATGTCCATCTCTGTCTCCCACATATAATGGTAATGCTTATGACCCCGTTAATGGCCTTACATACTATTGTAAAACGTCCCACACTAGTGTCACAATACAGGGGTTATATCCACAGTGAGGTTACAGTAAAGGGATCATATACACAGTGAGGTCACAGTACGGGGGTCAGAATCACAGTAATGTCATAGTACATGGGTCATATACACAGTAATGTTACAGTACAGGCAGGGTTCATATACACAGTGATGTGACAGTACAGAGATCATATACACAGTGATGTCACAGTGAAGGGATAATACAAATAGGGATGTAACAGTACAGGGGTAATACACAATGATATACACAGGGGTCATAAACAAAGTTATGGGGTCATATATGTATACCTTCATGTCAGTACAAGGGTCATATGAACAGTGATGTCACAATACAGGGGTCATATACACAGTTATGTCAAAGGACAGGGGCCATATACAAAATTATATTACAGTACATGGATCTTACACATCCAGTAGTGTCACAGTACACTGGTAGTACCGTATACACAGTGATGTCACAGTACAGAGGTCATACACACAGTGATATCACAGTACAGAGGTAATACACCCAGTAATGTCACATGGGGTGGTTCTGTGTTGTTACAGGCATACATTTGAACATTATAATACTCCTCTTCTCCTGTGCTGTGAGAAAATATCATGTTAATGGTTCCTGGCTTCTGCCTCTATGCTGCTCTACCTGGGTATGTTGTTCAGATCTCATTCTCTGCTTTTTCTTTCTGTTTGCTCTTCTCTTTTCTCCTTCCTCTCTGATAATTCTGTTCGCTCTTTTCCTTCTCTGCTCCTTCTTCTTCCTGTTTGCTCTGCTCTCTGCTCTTTCTTCCTGTTTGCTCTGATCTCTGCTCTTTTTTCCTGTTTGCTCTGCTCTCTGCTCCATGCACTATTTTCCTTTTGCTCATGTTTTCTTTCAGCTGTAGGTGAATGAAAATCAACTCAAATCTATGCATGATTTATGATAAATGTTAGGTTTTCCACAATTGCAGTATTGCCACTCTGACTACTTTCTCTTGCAGTTCACTTGATGCTGGACAAGACAGTTTTGCCTATGGCAAACAAGGACAATTCTTTCCACAGAGAAGAGACCAGAAACTATGTACATTAGGCTGGCACAGCAGCAGATAATCTTCATATCATATATACTGGAATCGCTACTGTCTTGGCTGCTGTCGTAGTTCTACTGCTTTAACCGGCATGGGAGCAGACGCTCTAGAATACGCAGGTTTGAATTCCATCGTATTGCAGCATTGTAAATCAGGCTGTGCTTAGGCAGATCATTCTGTTTTTATAAAGTTCAGTAGGCATGCTTTGCACTAAACATAAGATTAAAAATGCCCAAACAACTTCTTGTAGCAGGTATACTTCTTTAAAAAATGTTACACAATTAAATTCAGTGTGTGCAATGTAGTGTGCATGAGTTATATTGCCCTAATGTAGTGAAGTGTAGAAAAGAATTCCCACCCCCAAGATGTTCTCATGAAGGACTCATCACCAACAACACCATGATGAAAGCTGTTTTGTGCACTCTTCACCAACAGCAGCTATGACATCATCTGCTTCGCAGCTGACGACAGATAAAGCAGATCTACCCCGTCCCCGAAAATCTTTTGGCTGAAAATTGGCTCCACTCTTTATCAGCGACACCAATACCATTTTGATATCACATTCTCATCACTTGAACTGATTCCCCAGTCTTGTCCACCACACTACATCATCATCTATGACTCAGCTGACAGTTGTCTCAGTATAGGAAACATGCTGAGATCCTCGATCCCCTGCCCACACCCACACACATACACACACACTCCCCATTGCTGGCTTCCCATCTCTACAATGGCTAATAAAGCCAGGGCTCCTACAACAATGGCTGCTGGTCACCAACTGATCTAGGTATTTGAACTGTGTCCTATATCTCCTACAGTCCTATGTCATTGTAATTTGAGTACAAAGACCTCATGCAATAAATCATCTGGAAGAAGTTGTCATTGTTGTGACAAATCTTCCTTATCTCCAGAGGGCTGAAACTTAAGATCCCCATAAATATTACACTAATGTTGACTGAACCCGCCAATATTGCTGGGTTTGAATGACAGCCTAATATGTATAGGGCCACCGGCCAACTGATGGTTGGGACGGATGTTGATCTTCAATATTTGATTTCAAACTGCCAATCGCATTATTCCCACTGAGATAAGCAGCAGACTACTATGACAGTTGGTGGCTTTCTAATAGAGAACAGAGGAGCACTCGGCCATGAAAAAGCTCATGTGTGGGAAAGATGGCTGACATGGCTATTGGCGAAAGCATCATGTATGACCAGCTTTAGTGGACTAATGTCACAAGTGTCTCCCGTCATTAGGAGAGTTGTGATAGGTTTGGGACCGAAGTCTCACATTGCCTTGTGAGACTCTGGATTTTAAATGTGTTTTGATTTCTGTTGCAGCAGCATGGGTTAATGTCATTTTCCTTGCTAGCAGCTCATGGTTAGTGTACCTCAGGTACAGCTGGTTTGTGATCACTCCCATGTCCATTAAATAGTGACATGATCTCATCACCTGATGCCGGTCATAGAATTAATTCTGTTTCTGACCACCTTGGAGGGAGGAAATTCTCTCAGAGAGGCTGGTGATCCACTTCTGGAGCTTTTGTGGTTCTACTCTTTGGAGCCATGTCGTCTGCAGACTTCGTGTCTGGCAGCAGCTGTGAAGTTAGTTGGTATACCCTTTTGTCTATGTCCCCCTGTTTGTTCTCCTTTCCCAGCGTGTCATTAAGGTAGTGGTGATGTTTAGCGTACTCACCAGCCGTGTCACTATAAAGGTTGAGTGGAGGGACAGAAAGGGACTAGGCACGTGATGGAAACAAGGCGAAAGACTCGTATGGGGACATTAGGGGAGCTAAGGGACCATACATGGTTTAATGTGAGGAGATGTCTCATCCCCTGTCACCTACCAACATACCATCAGGGTCCTCCTCCGCCATATGATCCCTGTTGAAACCCATGTATTTCGCTGTGCACCGGACAGTTGTTGGTCCGTACGTATCTGTCACGCCGTGTTTTGGACAATCGCCAGTCCGAGCATGTCAACTAAGGGGCAGAACAGATAACGGTGTGAATGATGGAAAGGCGAGTCTGCAATGTAAAAAATTGCTTGTTTTGGAGGTAAAGGAGGAGGCCTGAGTATAAAACTGACTGAAACTGATAGTGTAGCTGTAGGAGTTAACATCATCCTTCTATGATTCAGGAATGATGTGCTATATAGTCCATATTGTCATCCACTTACTCCCTGCTAATACTCTTGAAGGGTATATCTGGGAATAAAAAAAATGTACCTAAGCACTAACAGGAAGGTAGTTGCCACCTACCTGCCTATTGTGCTCTGCACCATTCGCCGCCACAACAGAGAGGGAACAGACTGCTACTCTTGGTGATTCAATGGCTTCATCAACAGAGCAGAGGCGTCTTTTTCGCTTTGCTGTCGATGAGGTGGGACAACCGATGTCTCATGTTCTGACTCTGCTATAAAACATTATAATGAAACCCTGCAGAGTGCCCTTGATGAAGCTGCACTTGCTTCACACAGAGTAACTCGGCACTGATGGCAGCAGCCCTGGCACACATTGCAAATATGTTTTCTCCAGCGGTGCTCCAGGTGCGTCTGGTCCATGCAGCTGGTTTTGAATCCCCTCTTATATTGATGGCTGGACCATATATGACAAGCTTTTCTCCCCCATTCACCTTTTGTGCCTCCCCTATTTCCTCAAAGACTGAAAGCTTACAAGCAGGGCCCTCACTCCTCCTGGTATCTGTGGAATTGTGGTATTCTGTAATGTCTGATATTGGCTGTACATGTCCCCTCTGAATGGTAAAGCATTGCGGAATATGTTGGTGCTATTTAAATAAAAATTATTATTGTTAATAACAATTAGCTCCCCGCTGCCTAAGGCCTAAAACACACTTCCGCATAAAAAACGTCTGTGTGACACGGTCCGTTTTTCGGGTCCGTGTTCCGTTTTTTTGGGCGTTTCTCCGGTACGTATGGCATCTGTGTGATGCCGTATGTGTCGCGGGCGGGGAGGAGGGTGTCAGCACACCGCGCTCACCCCTTCTGCTCGGGTCCGGCAGCTGCTCAGTGGTGGCTCGAGCTGTGGGCCGGATCCCGGGGTTTTCTCGAGCGACACTCCTCGCCCGTGAGTGAAAGGGGATTGTTGGTTGGGTGGGGGGATTGTTATAGTTCGTGACACCACCCACGGCTGTGGTGATTGCACCACCGCTGCTCTGGACGGGGATCCCGGGGATGGTGATGGGGAGCAGCCAGGTGTTGTGTTGCCCCTCCGTGGGTAGGGGTTGGTGATCCCGGGGCCCGGTGATGGTTGTGAGGTGCGGGGCCTGGTGGGCGCAGGGACGTGGGGGCAGCGCTGTGCCTTGCGGCACTGTGGTACTCACTCAGCCTGAGACACGGACACAGTTTGTACGGTAAACCAAACGGCTGGTAGGACAGACCCACAGACGGCTGCACCTGCACTCCCGGTAGGTGACGGTGATGTCCCTCTTCCTTGCACCTATGTTTGACTGATGGTAGCGGTGGATTCCCTCCGGTTACCCGCTCCCCGACTGCAATCTGGGCCGGAGGAGCTCTACACTTTGCCCGCAGGCGCTGGCCCTGAGAAACTGGTGCCCTGGCGGTGGCGGTGTCTCTCTGCTCCAGGTTGGGCTGTTGCCTTCAATCGGGACTTGGTTGTTGGGGGATCTACGTCCCCTTCACTGACGGATTCGGCAAATTTGGCGACTCCTAGACTCCTAGCCTTGCCGGGGTCCGAGAGGCCCCTGCCCTGGTGCTGACTGTCCTTCGGAACACTGCTCCAGACCACCGGGCACACAGCCAACGGGGTCCTTCCAGGAACTTCCAAACGGTCCCCCTCCAGACAGTCACCGCCGTCGCTGACCTTGCTGTTCTGGCCCTACACAAAGCTGGGCTCTCAGGCTTTGCACACTCTCTGCTCTGTCACCACTTCTTGCTCTCTTCCTTTTCCACTTTTCTTTCCTTCACTTTCCACTTGCTGTTTACTTTAGCCCTGCCTGGGCTACTCCTCCACTCCTTCCACTTCCTCCTCCCTGACTGATCTGCCTGGTACTTCCCGCCTCCAGAGCTGTGATCTCCTTGGTGGGCGGAGCCAACCGCCTGGCCCACCCCCTGGTGTGAATCATCAGCCTCTGGAGGAAGGCAACAAGGATTTCTGGTTAGCTGTGATGTGCCTACCTGGAGTGTGGGGTGTGGTGGTGTTGTGACCTGTGTCCCCTGGCTTGCCCAGGGCGACACATATGCGAGCCGTGTGTACGTGTAAAATGTCCGTGTTTGTGTGTAAAATGCCCGTGTATGTGTACGTGGAATGTCCGTGTGGAATGTCCGTTTGTGTGTTGCACAATGTCGTTGATACATGTCGGCTGACAGCAGACAGAGTTGCGCGATGAGAATGAACTTCACCCGACTTCATTGTCATGCCGCGGCTCTGTCTGTGTGCCGCGTACTGATTAGCGGTCACCTGTGAAGGATTCACCAGTGACCGCTAATCCCCCGAGTGACTGAAGTGAGCAGCCCTCTCTCATACTTACCGCTCCCCGATCACCAGCACGGCGAGGAACAGCTGTGCAGAGAATATGCGGCAACAATTACTTTGAATATGCCGGCCGCTCATTAATCAATCTCGTATTCCCTGCTTTCCCCGCCCACAGACGCCTGTGATTGGTTGCAGTCAGACACGCCCCCCACGCTGAGTGACAGATGTCTCACTGCACCCAATCACAGCAGCCGGTGGGCGTGTCTATACTGTGCAGTAAAAAAAATAAATAAATAATTAAAAAAAACGGCGTGCGGTCCCCCCCAATTTTAATACCAGCCAGATAAAGCCATACGGCTGAAGGCTGGTATTCTCAGGATGGGGAGCCCCACGTTATGGGGAGCCCCCCAGCCTAAAAATATCAGTCAGCAGCCGCCCAGAATTGCCGCATACATTATATGCGACAGTTCTGGGACTGTACCCGGCTCTTCCCAATTTGCCCTGGTGCATTGGCATTCGGGGTAATAAGGAGTTTTTGGCAGCCCATAGCTGCCCATAAGTCCTAGATTAATCATGTCAGGCGTCTCCCCGAGATACCTTCCATGATTAATCTGTAAATTACAGTAAATAAACACACACACCCGAACAATCCTTTACTAGAAAAAAAAAAAAAAAACAAATTGCCTTGTTCACCAATTTTATAAGCCCGAAAAAGCCCTCCATGGCCGGCGTAATCCAGGATGGTCCAGCGTCGCTTCCAGCTCTGCTGCATGAAGGTGACCAGAGCTGCAGAAGACACTGCCGCTCCTGTCAGCTCCACACAGCTAATGAAGGGAATAGCGCGATCAGCTGTATTCAGCATTGGCCGCGAGTAACCTCAGTGACAGCTCAGCTGACCTGCCTCAAAGTCTATAGACAGTGAGCTGTTAATCACAAAAGCTGACCTCTAGCTGACCTAATCTGTAAGTGATAATCTTCTGAAACTAAACCAAACGTTGCAGGTAAGCAACTGACAGAGTGTGATAAGAAACACATTGCTGAAATCTTTGTGTTAACTCCTGCAGCATGCTGTCCTCAGGTTACATAGGAAAAACCTGTTTTCAGATTCCCTTTAAATACCTGCTTAGAGTATGGACAGCCCATACATTTTATTGTATTCTATTTCCTTTTAGTGGCACTGTAGGGTAATTGTATATTTGTTAACAAATTCCTTACTGATCTTCTGATTTTGGTGGTTTCTGCTGAGTGACACTTTGATTTCTATATTATTAAAGTCACTCATCGATTTAAAAAGGCAGTATTATTCTTGGTAACATAATTTGGTGACAAAATAAAATTCTGAATTGATACAAAGCTTTTATTATTTGTGTTAATTTTGGAAATATTTCTTTTCCATAACACCATTTATTTTAAAAATAAAAATTAGAAACCCTGCAATTTTCACGCTGGTCATGGAGGCTTTTTTTTAAATTCCTACTTACATTTCAGTAAATCCATGTACATTAGTAACAATAGACTGACTCAGGCCCTATTTTCTGGTATTAACCCCTTAACGACCGCGGGCCGTAAAATTACGTCCTAAATGACATAATCTTACTGCCCGCGGTCCTCCGGCGGCAGCATGCTGCGATCGGCACACATCTCAGCTGATTTTCACAGCTGAGATGTGTGCCTGCTAGGCACGAGCAGAATCGTTATCTGCTCGTGCCGATTAACCCCTTATAATGGCGCTGTCAATACATGACAGCGCCATTATAAGCGCAATCGCGGTAAAGTTTTACTTACCGCCGAAACCGGAAGTCACGTGACGCGATCACGTGACTCCCGATAGTTGTCATGGTAGTACAGGGTCATGTGATGACTCCTGTACTACACATGAATTGGTTTCACTTTCGCTGTGCCCGGGGCACAGCAAAAGAGAAAGACAGCGTATCTGCTGTTTACAGCCTTCCAGCTGTGATCAGCAGATACTGCAGAGCGATCGGAATGCTGATCGCAATAGCCCCCTAGGGGGACTAGTAAAATAAAAAAAAAAAGTAAAAAAATAAGTTTTAAAAAATTAAAAAAAAACAAAAAAACCTAAAAGTTCAAATCACCCCCCATTCGCCCCATTGAAAATTAAAGGGTTAAAAAAATAAAAAATATACACACATTTGGTATCGCCGCGTTCAGAAACGCCCGATCTATCAAAATATAAAATCAATTAATCTGATCAGTAAACGGCGTAGCGGCAAAAAAATTCCAAACGCCAAAACGACGTTTTTTTGTCGCCACAACTTTTGCGCAAAATGCAATAAGAGGCGATCAAAACGTAGCATCTGCGCAAAAATGGTACTGGTAAAAACGTCAGCTCGAGACGCAAAAAATAAGCCGTCATTGAGCCTAAGATCCCGAAAAATGAGAACGCTACGGGTCACGGAATATGGCGTAAAACGTGCGCCACTTTTTTCGGACAAACTTCCGTTTTTTTTTTAACCCCTTATATAAAAGTAAACCTATACATGTTTGGTGTCTACGAACTCGCACTGACCTGAGGCATCACACCCACACATCAGTTTTACCATATAGTGAACACAGTGAATAAAATATCTCAAAAACTATAGTGCTATCGCACTTTTTTTGCAATTTTTCAGCATTTGGAATTTTTTTGCCATTTT
Organism: Anomaloglossus baeobatrachus; assembly: GCF_048569485.1. Classification (NCBI taxonomy): domain Eukaryota; kingdom Metazoa; phylum Chordata; class Amphibia; order Anura; family Aromobatidae; genus Anomaloglossus; species Anomaloglossus baeobatrachus. The sequence goes on from NC_134356.1 coordinate 219,816,495, forward strand.
CTAGTACACAATATGGTAAAACTGATGGTTTCATTTAAAAGTACAGCTCGTTCCGCAAAAAATGAGCCCTCACATGACCATATTGACTGAAAAATAAAAAAGTTACGTCTCTCAGAAAAAGAATGGCGAAAAAAAAAAACGGAAAGCGAAAAATCGGCCGGTCGTGAAAGGGTTAAAGTATCGGAAAAGAGGTGGGAGGCAGGGTCAGCTGTGAAATCATCGCCTATTGTAAATGGTGGATCCTGTATTATCAGCTGTGCATAGAGGTGTTACATGTCATTGTAATCATGACTCTGCTGATAAAGAGGCTGCTGTAAACACTTCCTGAAAGGACAAGAAGAATGAATCTAAAAACGATCCAGTGTCCAGTATGAAAACGGCAAGATTACTAATTTCATTTTTAATACCTATCGTGATATGGGAAAAAGCATTGCAAAAATGTGCCATTTTCTGATGACATCTTCACGCTTAGTATGAAAATGATCACAACGGCTGTGATCTATATGTTACTGCATGCTAAGTTATTTTTATAAAATGGAAAGTTGTGCAAAGTGCTTACCAGGCATATAGGCATAATGCACAGTCCAATAAATGTTCAAACAAAGCTCCTCCTTCTTCATACGATGATGACATTTGCAATGGATGATAGGAGTCTGAGAAATTCGCTGAGATGCTTCTTGACATTCCGGTGCATTTAGAAGGTACACTCCATCAGTTCTAGAGCAATTTTTTAACACAAGGTAGGTGTTATTGCACAGAGTGTCATTCTTACAAAGTACCTCTGCTGATATACAGTCATTCTGTTCCAGAGGATTAAAGGACAAAGAGAAAGCTGAAATAAAAAAAGAAAAATCATGCATCAGATCATAATAGGTACATTCTGGCTACCTTCACTAATACACAGCTTAAGTTGAATTTCATTTTCTGAGATAATGACTTTTGGGTTTTCATTGGCTGTAAGCCATAATCATCAACACATGAAATACCGGTAGATCCCTCTATGTGTAATGACTCTATATAATATATGTTTCCCTTTTTGTATTGAATTACTGAAATAAATTCACTTTTAATGATATTCTAATTTATGACATACACTTGTATATAGTGACTTGTTTTTCCGAGATGTTAAAATCACAAATTTAATTCTGCTACTCGCAACATATAATAGTGAATATGGGTGCTCAAAAATCCATGAGTTGAATTTTTCCCTACTGTTGGTTCAAAGCCGAGGCAACAATGATTACAATTTAAAAAAAAACAAACAAGAAAGCCAGCACTAAATGTGCACTGCACTAAAAATTCCAAACTGTACTTATTAAAATTTGAGATTTTTGGCAAAAAATTTCAATTTCTTGAGCTACCACGTCATGGCAAATCTCATTGGGGCAGTCCTAAGGCCACTTTACACACAGCGATATCGCTAGCAATATCGCTAGCGAGCGTACCCGCCCCCGTCGGTTGTGCGCTACGGGCAAATCGCTGCCCGTGGCGCACAACATCACTTACAACCGTCACACATACTTACCTGCCTAGCGACGTCGCTGTGGCCGGCGAACCGCCTCCTTTCTAAGGGGGCAGTTCGTGCGGCGTCACACCGGCGTCACTAAGCGGCCGCCCAATAGAAGCGGGGGGGCGGAGATGAGCGGGTCGAATATCCCGTCCACCTCCTTCCTTCCTCATTGCGGGCGGCCGCAGGTACGGTGATGTTCCTCGTTCCTGCGGTGTCACACGAAGCGATGTGTGCTGCCGCAGGAACGACGAACAACCTGCGTCCTGCAACAGCAATGAAAATCGGGAAAGGAACGACGCGTCAACGATCAACGATTAGGTAAGTAATTTTGATCGTTAACAGTCGTTCGTGCGTTTCACACGCAACAACGTCGCTAACGAGGCCGGATGTGAGTCACGAATTCCGTGACCCCAACGACATCTTGTTAGCGATGTCGTTGCGTGTAAAGCAGCCTCTACTCTAAAATATTTTTATATAAAATGTGCCATATGGCCTCACATATGCAAAGTAGAACTGTTCTTAGCAGCACTTACTTGATGTTTTTCAATCCTGTACCCATGACTGAATCATGGCTGTGGGAGAGATTGAAAAACATCAAGTACCGTAAGTGCTGCTAAGAACAGTTCTACTTTGCATATGTGAGGCTGTATGGCACATTTTATATAAAAATATTTTAGAGTAGGACTGCCCAAATGAGATTTGCCATGACAAGTCGGGGTAGTTCAAGAAATTGCAATTATTTGCCAAAAATCTCAAATTTTAATAAGTGCAGTTTGGAATTTTTAGTGCAGTGCACATTTAGTGCTGGCTATCTTATTTTTTTTTCATTGATTACAAATTGTGCTAATGTATTACTGCAGCATTGTGATTTTATGTTGTGTAAATGTAAGTTGCTGAGTTGTCCCAGCCTAGCTGTGTCACATGGATATTGAAGGGTTTTTTTAAATGTCACAATGTGGTTTAATAATGTACACCTACACTGTGTGCAGAATTATTAGGCATATGAGTATTTTGATCACAAGATACTTTTTATACATGTTGTCCTACTCCAAGCTGTATAGGTTTGGGAGCTAACTACCAATTAAGTAAATCAGGAGATGTGCATCTTTGTAATGAGGAGGGGTGTGCTGTAATGACATCAACTCCCTATATAAGGTGTGCTTAATTATTAGGCAACTTCCTTTCCTTTGGCAAAATGGGTCTGAAGAGAGATTTGACGGGTTCTGAAAAGTACAAAATTGTGAGATGTCTTGCAGAGGGATGCAGCAGTCTTGAAATTGCCAAACTTTTGAAGCGTGATCACCGAACAATCAAGTGTTTCATGGCAAATAGCCAACAGGGTCGCAAGAAGCGTGTTGGGCAAAAAAAGGCGCAAAATAACTGCCCATGAATTGAGGAAAATCAAGTGTGAAGCTGCCAAGATGCCATTTGCCACCAGTTTGGCCATATTTCAGAGTTACAATGTTACTGGAGTATAAAAAAATCACAAGGTGTGCCAGACTCAGGGACATGGCCAAGGTAAGGAAGGCGGAAAAACGACCCCCTTTGAACAAGAAACATAAGATAAAACATCAAGACTGGGCCAAGAAATATCTTAAGACTGATTTTTCAAAGGTCTTATGGACTGATGAAATGAGAGTGACTCTTGATGGGCCAGATGGATGGGCCAGAGGCTGGATCAGTAAAGGGCAGAGAGCTCCACTCCGACTCAGACGCCAGCAAGGTGGAGGTGGGGTACTGGTATGGGCTGGTATCATCAAAGATGAACTTGTAGGACCTTTTCGGGTTGAGAATGGACTGAAGCTCAACTCTCAGACCTACTGCCAGTTTCTGGAAGACAACGTCTTCAAGCAGTGGTACAGGAAGAAGTCGTTATCGTTCAAGAAAAACACGATTTTCATGCAGGACAATGCTCCATCACATGCATCCAACTACTCCACAGCGTGGCTGGCCAGTAAAGGTCTAAAAGATGAAAAAATAATGACATGGCCCCCTTGTTCACCTGATCTGAACCCCATAGAGAACCTGTGGTCCCTCATAAAATGTGAGATCTACAACAGAGAGGGAAAACAGTACACCTCTCGGAACAGTGTCTAGGAGGCTGTGGTGGCTGCTGCACGCATTGATGAGCGTAAAAAGATCAAGCAACTGACAGAATCTATGGATGATAGGCTGTTGAGTGTCATCATAAAGAAAGGTGGGTATATTGGTCACTAATTTTTTGGGGTTTTGTTTTTGCACATCAGAAATGTTTATTTCTAAATTTTGTGCATTAATATTGGTATACCTGGTGAAAATAAACAAGTGAGATGGGAATATATTTGGTTTTTATTAAGTTGCCTAACAATTCTGCACAGTAATAGTTACCTGCACAAACAGATATCCTCCGAAGATAGCCAAATCTAAAAAAAAAAAACACTCCAGCTTCCAAAAATATTAAGCTCTGATATTTATGAGTCTTTTGGGTTGATTGAGAACATAGTTGTTGAGCAACAGAAAAAGAAAATCCTCTAAAATACAACTTGCATAATAATTCTGCACACAATGTATATTTATTAATTGTTGTCAATATACACTATCGAGCAAAAATGTAACAATGTTTTGAACTTTTGACTTTCAGGCTGCATATCTCACCATTCACTACAGCTTTGAGTGTGAGACTACCTTCACTTTATAGACAATCATCTTGCTTATCTCATACATAAATTTGACTAGCAACTAATTAGCATATGATTAGTTATGCAGATTCTTGTCAGGTCACTGCATTGTTACTGTTTTGCTCCTAAAATACTAAATTATTATTTTTATTATTTTGTAAATCCACCTTTGGCTTTCAAAACTGCCTGAATCCTTCTGAGCATGCTCTCGATCAGATGCAAGCATGAAGAAATGTGATCCCAGGGCTCTTCTATACATTCACAATGTTGTTGCATACTAGTTGACTCACTTGAGTATTGTGAACACATGAGGTTGTGGGTTGTATTAATCCCCTAAGCAGGTTAACAATGTAATTATTTTTATTCTTTCATCCATGGTCTTACAGCAACACCGTGTAGATGGCCAAAACAAGATGCCCCCAGTCCACGACATCCTAAATCAGAACCAGTAGTTCCATTGTCCACAAACAAGGTGATACTCACTGTCTCCTAACTTTTGGTTGGTCCACAACTTTTAGTAACTACTAGTACTAGGGAGAATAATGGCTTAATTGAGCCCCCTGAGAGACTAAAGAGAGTAATGGAATGATTGCTTTACTCTAATTACCAATCTCGTGCCTGGCCTTCTGTATACCTTAAAGTGAAACTGACAAGCAAGCAAATCTATATATATAATTGCCTTATTCTGTCTGTCTGTCTGTCTGTCTGTCATGCTCCAAAATTGTGTCCTTACGGTGACACAAAGCTGATTGGCCGCTGGGCTCGCCATGGCCCCGCCCCCCCCCACGGATTGGCCTCTCGCCCCGGCTCTCTGCAGGCCCCGCCCCCCTCACGCAATGCACACTCGCTCTGGCCCAACTGACACGGAGCTCCGACTCCCAGGTGAGTACACACACACACATCAGATCACACTCACTCTCACACACACCTCACACATCACATCCACACACTCACAACATCCTGGGATATCGCTTGCTTCTACACCGGCTCCGTCACGATCCCAGCAGCGCCAGACATAACCTTGCGCTGCTGGGATCGTGACGGAGCCCGTGAACGCTGGTAACCATTATACACATCGGGTAACTAAGGTCCCTTGGTTACCCGATGTGTATCATAGTTACCAGTGTACACCGGCTCCGTCACGATCCCAGCAGCGCCAGACATAACCTTGCGATGCTGGGATCTTGACGGAGCCCGTGAACGCTGGTAACCATTATACACATCGGGTAACTAAGGTCCCTTAGTTACCCGATGTGTATCATAGTTACCAGTGTACACCGGCTCCCGGTACACATGTGCAGGGAGCCGGCATTATACTCCTCTCCCCCCAGGACTACTCCTCCTATTACAGTCCTCCTATTATACTCCTCTCTGAGTATAATAGGAGAACTATTATAGCATGGGGGATGTAGCACGATGGGGGGTGCACAGCATGGGGGATGTAGCACGATGGGGTGCGCAGCATGGGGGATGTAGCACGATGGGGAGTGCGCAGCATGGGGGATGTAGCACGATGGGGAGTGCGCAGCATGGGGGATGTAGCACGATGGGGAGTGCGCAGCATGGGGGATGTAGCACAATGGGGAGTGAGAAGCATGGGGGATGTAGCACGATGGGGAGTGCGCAGCATGGGGGATGTAGCACGATGGGGAGTGCGCAGCATGGGGGATGTAGCACGATGGGGAGGTGCGCAGCATGGGGGATGTAGCACGATGGGGAGTGCGCAGCATGGGGGATGTAGCACGATGGGGACTGCGCAGCATGGCGGATGGAGCACGATGGCGGGTGCGCAGCATGGGGGATGTAGCACGATGGGGAGTGCGCAGCATGGGGGATGTAGCACGATGGGTGATGTAGCACGATGGGGGATGTAGCACGATGGGGGGTGCGCAGCATGGGGGATGTAGCACGATGGGGAGTGCGCAGCATGGGGGATGTAGCACGATGGGGAGTGCGCAGCATGGGGGATGTAGCACGATGGGGAGTGCGCAGCATGGGGGATGTAGCACGATGGGGAGTGCGCAGCATGGCGGATGTAGCACGATGGGGAGTGCGCAGCATGGGGGATGTAGCACGATGGGGGGTGCGCAGCATGGGGGATGTAGCACGATGGGGGGTGCGCAGCATGGGGGATGGAGCATGATGGGGAGTGCGCAGCATGGAGGATGGAGCACGATGGGGAGTGCGCAGCATGGAGGATGGAGCACGATGGGGAGTGCGCAGCATGGGGGATGGAGCACGATGGGGGGTGCGCAGCATGGGGGATGGAGCACGATGGGGAATGCGCAGCATAGGGGATGGGGCATGATGGGGGGTGCGCAGCATGGGGGATGGAGCACGATGGGAGGTGCACACTTCCCCCCAACACACACACACACACACACACACACACAGGGAACCACAAACACCGCCATACACAGACACCCACACACACAGACAACGCTGCACACACACAACACCCAACACACAAACACCGCGGCATACATAAATATACGCACATACCGCACAACACACACATTGCACAAAACATACCTCCCCCAAAACACACCATACCCAAACAAACCGCGCAACACACACACACACAACGCGACAGACACACAGCGCTCCACAAACAACGCAACACACGCAACACACATACAACACCGCTCTCACCCCCCGCTACACCCAGACAACACCCAGAACATGTACAGCGCCCTACACAAACACTTGGTAACTACACACAACAACATCTATATATATATATATATATATATATATCTATATCTATAACAAAAATCATACATGAACTACACAATACGTAAATTCTAGAATACCCGATGCGTAGAATCGGGCCACCTTCTAGTATCTAATAAAACACAACAATGAGATCAGAGTAACCAGCACTCTGTGCTGGAAAAAGTCATAATCTCTTAGGGCCATGGACTGAGCTCTACATCCATGGGTCCAATAGTCTTTAGTCTGAAGCCAGCTCCTCACAGGTTTGTATACAGTGTTTTCTTCACCTCTACCCACAAGTGTTTGATTGGGTTGAAGTCTCGGGACTGTGGGGACTAACCCACCACCTATACTTCATTGTCATTGAACCATTTATTCGCCAATCTCAACATACACTTTGGGTGGAGTTGTGATAATCACAATTCCAATATACATGTGCCTTGCAAAAGTATTCGACCCCTTTGAATTTTTCAACCTTTTCCCACATTTCAGGCTTCAAACATAAAGATAAAACATTTTAATGTTATGGTGAAGAATCAACAACAAGTGGGACACAATTGTGAAGTTGAACAAAATTTATTGCTTATTTTAAACTTTTATAAAAAAATATTAAACTGAAAAGTGGGGTGTGCAATATTATTTGGTACCTTTAAGTTAATACTTTATAGTACCACCTTTTGCTGCGATTACAGCTGCAAGTCTCTTGGGGTATGTCTCTATCTGTTTTGCACATCAAGAGACTGAAATTCTTGCCCATTCTTCCTTTGCAAACAGTTCGAGCTGAGTAAGGTTGGATGGAGAGCATTTGTGAACAGCAGTTTTCAGCTCTTTCCACAGATTCTCGATTGGATTCAGGTCTAGACTTTGACTTGGCCATTCTAACACCTGGATACATTTATTTGTGAACCATTCCATTGCAGATTTATGTTTTGGATCATTGTCTTGTTGAAAGACAAATCTCAGTCCCAGTCTCAGGTCTTTTGCAGACTCCAACAGGTTTTCTTCAAGAATGGTCCTGTATTTGGCTCCATCCATCTTCCCATCAATTTTAACCATCTTCCCTGTCCCTGCTGTATCTCTGATCAGTCTTCTCCTTGTTTGAGATGAAAGTTTGGATGGATGGCTTGCAGTAGTATGATAATCCTTTCATTTCAATATGATCGCTTGCACAGTGCTTCTTGGGATGTTTAAAGTTTTGGAAATTTTTTTGTAACCAAATCCAGCTTTAAACTTCTCCACAACAGTATCCCGGACCTGCCTGTTGTGTTCCTTGGTCTTCATGATGCTCTCTGTGCTTTAAACAGAACACTGAGATTATCACAGAGCAGGTAAATTTATATGTAGACTTGACACACAGAAGGCTTATATTTATCATCATGAGTTATTTAGTTCAACATTGGCTCATTCAGAGTTCCTCAATGAACTTCTGGAGTGAGTTTGCTGCACTGAAAGTAAAGGGGCTGAATAATATTGCATGCCCCAACTTTCAGTTTATTCTTTTTTACAAGAGTTTAAAATAAGCAATACATTTCATTCAACTTCACAATTGTGTCCCACTTGTTGATTCTTCACCATAACATTACATTTTTTATCTTTATGTTTGAAGCCTGAAATGTGGGAAAAGGTTGAAAAATTCAAGGCGGCCAAATACTTTTGCAGGGCACTGTAAAGGGTGCTTTACATGCTGCAACATCGCTATCTCGTTAGCGATGTGACATGCCAGATCGCAGATAAGATTTGCCGAGATCGCACATACGTCATTTTGTAGCGCCGGTCACATGTGCGATCTTGGCAAATCGTATGTGCGATCTGGCGTGTTACATCACTAACGAGATCGCTAGCGATGTTGCAGTGTGTAAAGCACCCTTAAGTCTGTGTTAGGATATGTGCGCACTTTTGCGTCGAGGTAGTTGCAGTTCAAAAAGCATCCGGTGCTTTTAGAAACGCTGCAGTTTTGTATTAAATTGAATGGATGGGAAACGCAGCCAAAATGGCAAAAACAATTGACATGTTGCTTCTTTAAACGCAGAGTTTTTGCCCAAAAATATGCAAATTTCTCGCAGCGTTTAGAACAGCATGGTGTGCACAAGAAATCCCTATTTCTCATAGACTTTGCTGGAAACTCAAAACGCATGTATTTTGGCATTAAAAAGGTGCAGTTGAAAACGCTGCTTGAAAGCAACGTGGGCACATACCCTTAGAGTAAAGGCTGCTTTACACGGTACGACCGATTGTGCAATTTCACAATCGATCGTACCCGCCCCCGTCCTTTTTGCGTCACGGGCAAATCGCTGCCCGTGGCGCACAAAGTCGGTAACCCCCATCACACGTACTTACCTCTCATGCGACCACGCTGTGGGCGGCGAACATCCACTTCCTGGAGTGGGAGGGACGTTCGGCGTCACAGCGATGTCACACGGCCGCTGGCCAATGGAAGCGGAGGGGCGGAGATGAGCGGGACGTAAACATCCCGCCCACCTCCTTCCTTCACATAGCCGGCGGCGGCCGCGTGACGCAGGTGAGCTGCTGTTCATCGTTCCCGTGGTGTCACACGGAGTGGCGTGTGCTACCACGGAAACGATGAACAACTAAATTAAACGATATTATGGAACCTAGCGAGCAGTACACGACTCACGATTTGTGAGCGATACTGCGTCGCTAGGAGGTGTCACACAGGCCGGCATCGCCAGCGATGCCGGATGTGCGTCACAAAAACCGTGACCCCGACGATCTATCGCACGACAATTTTACTACCAACTCCAAGAACCAACCTCACTACTACCACTGTGAGCATTACCTGAGACCTCATAGTGCGAGACACCCCACCAAACCCAGCACTCACTCCACTACTTCTTTAATGGCCAATACCCAAAGATAAATCCCAACCGCGATAAGATGCACCCCATCACCATCACTCCGCCAAGAATTCCCCTCACCTGACTCCAGATCCATGTGTCTCACCACGACCTCTCCATTCTGGGCCACAAAACTCACTGCCCAATTCACCTTAATCCAGATCTTATCAATCCTCTCTAACGACCATGCCCCCCGCCAGGTCTTCCTAGGCACAATATCTGACCAGACTATCTTCATCTGTGGAGATTAAAATAAATCCCAAAATATTTTATAAATACATTAATGCAAAAAGGAAAACAAAGGATAGTATTGGCCCCTTAACATATAATAACAAGTTAGTTTTAGAGGACAAAGAAAAGACTGAGATGTTAAACAAGCACTTCTAATCAGTGTTCACCAAGGAACTGACTGTTCCAGGAATCATTCAACAAGTCAAAAATCAAAGTTTACCACCTGATATAATTAATTTAACACAAGAAGAAGTTTGCCTGAGTCTGAGTAAATTAAACATTGACAAAATTCCCCAAGCCAGATGGCATTCATCCATGAATATTGAGGGAATTGAGCTCAGTAATTGACAGACCGCTCTATCTCATCTTCTTAGACTCGGTTGTAACAGGGTTGGTGCTTCGGGATTGGAGGATTGCTAATGTGGTACCGATATTTAAGAAAGGTAAGAGGGTGGATCCAGGCAACTACCGTCCAGTAAGTCTGACATCAGTAGTATGCAAAGTTTTTGAGGGCATTTTAAGGGATGACATGCAAAAATATATTGCAGAAAATAATATAATAACTGACAGACAGCATGGATTCATGAAAGATAGGTCGTGTCTAATCAACCTGTTGGGGTTCTATGAGGAGGTAAGTGCAAATATGGATATTGGTAATGCAGCTGATGTGATTTATTTGGACTTTGCAAAGACACTTGATACTGTACCACATAATAGCCTTATATTGAAGCTGCAGCAACAGGGACTAGGGGAAACTATATGCAACTGGGTAAGGAATAGGCTAAAAGATAGGAAACAAGGAGTAGTCATAAATGGTACATTCTCTAAATGAGCTATAGTCAGCAGTGGGGTACCGCAAAGATCTGTGCTAGGACTGATTCTTTTAAATCTCTTTATTAATGACCTTGTGGATGGGATTATTAGTAAAGTGTCAGTCTTTGCTGATGACACCAAACTATGTAGGATATTAAAGGGAACCTGTGACCTAGTTCTGACCTATCAGCAGACGCATGTGTGCCCTAATTACACCGCCCTACCCATCCCTGTGCTGTAAAATTGTATAATATGAAAGTAACAAAAAACGTCTTATTACCTTCATATTTCCTATGTAAATAGCAGGGTATTTGGTCCCATGGGCGGCGCCTTGCCCTATGGCCGTCTGCATACTTTCCGTGGTATCACGCCCCTGTGGGCGTGATACCATGGAGTCACATGAGCGACGTCCCCATTGCTCATTCTATCCTGCACGCATTGCGGCAGGCTTCTTTTCCGGGTGTTCACTTGCCGGCTTCAGACGCGCACTGCGCATGCGCAGTGCGCGTATGAAACTGACAACTGGAAACGGACAAGGAGATCCCAGAAGCCTGCCACAATGCGCGCAGGATAGAATAAGCGACGGGGACGTCGCTCATGTGACTCCCCCCCACACCAGATGCGGACGCACGTATAGCCTGTACCTCCTAGACTCCCATCTGCCAATTCTTTTCATGACCTCAGCCAGAAATCCACACTGGTCCGCCTCAGTTGCGGCGCCGATTCAGAAGGAGTGGACAGAGAAAAATAAACACTTTCTAAAAATTGCTTCGAACTGATACAGAGACAAAAAGGACCCGTCCTCATGCTTCATGCTCATCCTGCCCCAATACACCACCTTTCCTTGACAATGATGAGGACACCAATTCCCCGATCCTCATTGCCCCAAAAAACAACCAAGAAAAAGCTAACTGAACAGTGTCTCCTCAAAATGGGAGTGGCACACGTGCCCAGTTGTACCCCCACTCTCTCAAGCAATGGAAAAAAACAGGTCTATGCTTGTCCAGCCTATGAGACCCCTTCCTAAAACCCCTCAATGCTTGTCCCACTAGGAAATGCTTAGTGACATCAATCAGGCCCCAAAATGTAAAACCAAAAGCAATCCCAGCCATGAAACGATTAACCTTGGCCACAAACCAGCAGTCCGACGCCACCTTACTTAACCAACACAGCAACGCACCTACCGAATCCTCCTTCCCCTTACTAAATTCCTGCCTCCATTACACCTATTCTCTCCAGGCTGCTTTGTATGTCAACCATGTACCCTCCGCAAGAGATGTTCAAATTAATGAGCTCAATGCTCGAATACCAGCTCCACCAGCCATTTTCAGCCGGTGGACTCCGCCTCAGGCGCCAAGCTCCAAAAGCGATCCCACTGCAATCGAGATAGAGAATTGGCAATTGAATTCTCAATACCTGGTACATGCACTGTCACCACCCAAACATTAAGGGAAAAGCACAGCAACACAAAATACCTCAACAGCCAGACCACTGGAGAAGCAGCAGACAAATTGTTCATTGCCATAACTGCAGACGTTATCGCAATGAAAACAGATCTTTTTTTTGCTGAATTGTTCCCCCCAAACAGACATGACCAATACTATCGGAAATCTCCAACAAAGTCAGGTTCCTTGTAAACCCTAGCAAAAACAAAAAAAGCCCTCTAAAAACAATAATACTTTATTTGTATGCAGCTAAAATCCCCAGCAATCATACATCATACCATAAACAACAGACAAGATAGTGGTGTGTAAAGTCTACACCAAAGTAAATTGTGGAACAAAAACAGTAGGAGTAACAGGGAGGGATAGCGCTTAGTAATCAGAGCATAGGTAGTTAGTATAGCTAAAAGGACAAGGACCTTGCCCTAAACCTAACCCATGCCTGACAACGGAGGTATAATCACCCTAAGTTGTGCAGCGTCCCCGTTCCTCGGCAGCTGTCCCTGTTACACCCTAAACTGCCACTAGTTGAGTACGCTCCACCAGACCTCACAAAGTGCAGGTGCAAGTACACTCATGTAGACACATTCAAGGCAAAGGCACATAAGAAAATCACAAATCTGCCACTATAATTGTATGTACATGTAATGTACTCATCCACCATATATGTTGATCAGGAAAAAACAGATCATTAAATGAATAATGGTGGAAATAATGGAAATAATGGTGACCCTAATGGATGGGGACCTTGGCTAAATATAAATATAAATAGGAATAACATGGCCCTTAAAAGGATACTTAACATGCAGATGTTGCTTCAAAGTATGTCCCATTCTTGGTTCTCGCCCTATCCTTTCCTACCCCCACGTATCCATTTTTTTCCTTCACTTTCCCAATAAAGATCTTGCCATCCCTCCTTCCTTCCCTCAATTTACCCTTTTCCCCAAAATGGTTTGGTAAATTTCTAAACTGATTTTTTTTTTTCTTTTTTTACTATAGTTTTTTTTTTACCAGTGACTCAACCTGTTAATGATATATGTTAACGCTATATGTTTTAATTAACATTAAAAATATTGAAACACATAACATAAGAGTCATACTCACAAGGCTGCGTCAGTGCGCAACACCCTCCATACGATGACTCTACCTGGGATAATCAGGTACTAAAGCCGCTTCAGCAGTACGCACAGGGGGGCCCTGACAAGCCGCCCTGCTCAGACCTGGTCGGACCACCAGGGAGTGGACTGCCTGCTGAGCGATCTCCTGGGACACAAGAGATCCCCTCATGATAACGACCTCTTCCTTAAAGGCGACCTACCCTATGATGCTAACCTTTGACAGGACGATGCTCTCCTATGCGATGGCGACCTCAACCCGGATGTCGACCTCTGCACCAGCCTCCTTCCGGATGACAACCTCTGTGCTGACCGACTACCAGATGACCTGGTGACCTCCTTCCTGCTGACAACCTTTGCCTGGCCGCTGACCCCCTTGACGATCTCCTCTCAGTCTCTCCTGCCCCTGGACCAGGGGGCACTCCAGACGTTTTGTTGCCGCAAGCGATGCCCCCGACAGTTACCACCAGGATGGACCAATGCCATCTTGGTGTAGCCCTGGACACTAAAGGCCTGGAGCAGAGGCCTGGTCACGTGATCCCAGAGGCCCCGCCCACCGCCGCAGGCCCCGGCCGCCTGTTAGGATTCCTCCAGTCGTGTCCTCCTGCTCACAGGAGCAGGATGGGTGGGACGAACAGGAAGGGTCCCTGGAGGGGCTCCTGTGGCGCCGCCGAGGCTTAGGAGCCGCATCAGGTGAAACTCTTTCCGGCGCTCTTGCCTGGTGCGATGGCCGGGCAGGAGGATCTGCAGCAGTGACCTCCACAGCCGGACCTACCAGGATTACCAATGCCTGCGCCCTGACCATGGCTGCATCCATGCCACCGGCAGAAGCCCAGGAACTCTTGAACCAACACCATCAGAGCAGGAGACCAGGTGAGGAGGGCACGGGACCTTTTCTGGTGGCCACAAGCGCCGTTCTGATAGTCCCCATCCCACTTCCTAACCCTATATACCCTATTCAAAACCTAACAATCCCCCTAACTTTACACCTATCCTCCTAAACCTTTGACCCCCCCAGAAAACGCGCTTTCCTTTCTTCCTTAAAGTTAACCCCTTGTTGCCCTACAAAGTGAGTCACTCTGCCCATGGCTCCGCTGAGGGGCTCAGTTCCGCCTTTTTTATTTCATGGGTTCTCCAGAGCTAAGGCCCGTTTCACACGTCAGTGAAAAACACTGACGTTTTTCACTGGCGTGTAAAACACACACGTCCCTCCGTGTGCCGTGAATCACGGCACACGTGGGTTGTCTAAGTGCAATCCGGGCCCCGTTCTCCGTGGCCCGTGATTGCACTTAGAGATTAACTCACCTGTGCCCGCTCCCGCTCTCCTTGGTGCTGATCGCTCCCGCGGTGCAGCATCCGGCCGGCGCTGACCCCGGCAGCAGCTGCTTCCGGGTCGGCTGTGTCGTACATAATGAATATGCGCGACAGTAATGAGCCGGCTCAGAAGCAGCCGGCAGAACGGGCTGCAGAGAGCGTTGCTGGAGCCGGGTGAGTAAAAATGATTTTTATTTTAAAAGCACGTTTTTTTCTGGCACGTGTCTCACGGATCACACCACTGCGTGGTCCGTGGGACATCAGTGATGCCAGAAAAAAATGGACATGTCTCCGTGCGGCAATCTCGCACAGGCGGGTACGCCGCACGGAGACACGTGCAGTGAAAAATCACTGATGTGTGAGCAGACCCATTCATTATAATGGGTCTGCGTATGTCAGTGATTCTGGTACGTTTAAAAAAAGCACAAACGTACCAGAATCACTGACGTGTGAAAGGGGCCTAAAACAGTTGAAAATCTGTCATATTGTTATAAATTTTCAACTATCAAAATGCAAATTTCTCACATTGATTTTGGCAATTGGTGGCTGTTCACATTCAGTCATCAAGCCATGTCCACAGGCTATTTATTTCATGCAGCATTTGCTTGGACCTGTCCCGCCCACAGCCATGATTCAGTCATGGGTACGGGATTGAAAAACACCGAGTAAGTGCTGCTAAGAACAGTTCTACTTTTTTATATGTGAGGCCATATGGCACATTTTATATAACAATATTTTAGAGTAGGACTGCCCCAAAGAGATTTGCCGTGACGTAGTTGCGTAGCTCAAGAAATTGCAATTTTTTGCCAAAAATCTCAAATTTTAATAATAAGTACAGTTTGGAATTTTTAGTGCTGTAGTGGCTTTTTTGTTTTTTCAATGCTTGCAAAAGACGGAATGTGAGTTAGTGATTGGTTAAATTATGCCGTAATTATCGAGCCTGACCTAGAGCAGTCAGATCTAAACCGTTCACATAGTAGTTGGGTGGAGGTATATATGTTTCAGGAAACCTTTGACCTGTCCTTTGACTTTCTATTAACATTTATTTGAAATTTCTTAAAATGACTAGAGAGCCTTTCATAATAAAAAAAAGTAAAAATGATAACTTTGATTTGAAGGCAACTCAATTTTAATTTTCCTATATATTACACAGCACTTGACTGACATTATCATTAGGGATGATCGAATACTTCGATTATCCGGCTTTGCGAATATTTTCCGAATACCTCGCCTCTATTCGACTATTCGATGCGCAATGTAAGTCTATGGGAAGCCCAAATAGTTCTGAATAGTTGTTATTCGGGTTTCCCATAGCGGCGAGGTATTCGGAAAATATTCGCGAAGCCGGATAATCGAAGTATTCGACCATCCCTAATTATCATAACTTCCTCCACTGAGGCTCACAATCCAATTTCCCTACCAGTAGGTCTTTGGAAATCCTCACAAGCGCAGGGAGAACATACAAACTTCTTACAGATGTTGTCTTTGGTAAGATTTGAACCTAGGACCTCAGCCACTGAACAACCTACACTGAGTATTTTACACTTTCCAAAGCATTGCCAAATTTGTAGTTAAACCAGTCTTTCAGCATGCTGTCATTCTAGCTGTCAATTTCTGTTAATAATGATTTAATTTAAAACAACAGAAATATTCTGACTCTAATAGAGCACCTATAACACCTGAGATTCTATGTATGCAGTGATTAATACCAACATACAATCGGGAAAATAAGTATTTGATACACTGCAGATTTTGAATGTTTTCCCACCTACAAAGAATGGAGAGGTCTGTAATTTTTATCGTAGGTTCACTTCAACTGTGACTGACAGAATCCCCGCAACAATCCAGAAAATCACATTGTATGATTACTTGGTCTGTAGTTATATATATTTTTCGTATTATAAGACGCACCAGAATATAAGATGCACCCCAAATTTAGGTGCATCATATAATCCAGTGGTGTCTTACCAGGAGAGGAGGCACCATTAGTTGAAGCCCACACTGCCAACATTTTCAGGATGCCCCCACCTCACTGCCAGCAACGAGCCCTAGCACTGCCCACAGAGAGCACTAGCACCGCCCGCAGCACAGCGCACAGCCTACAGCCCCTGCCTCCTGTGACCATTCTCCACCACTTCCCGGTAAGCTACTTTTGGTTTATAAGACGCACCCCTCATTTTCCTCCGAGTGGACTCGACAAAGCGCTTGTCAGCGCGAAACAGGCTGTCGTCCGCTCACCGTCCCCCGCACCCCCCTCTCTCCCCATGCTCCTGAATTTGTCTGTAAAAGCAGAATAAAGGAATTTTGTGCACCTGATGGAGTGAGCTGCCGCTTTTCTCGTCTTGGATTCATGGACATGGTCTTGTTTTGCTGCTGAGCACCGCTCCACCAAGCACTTCAAGTTCAGGTGCAGCTGAGGCCCAGGAATACTGATTCCATGCAAATGTGAGTACGGCTCCACTGTCTGGCAGTTCTGCTCTGCAGTGCCCGATCCTGATATTATTTTTCTTTTAAAAAGTTGTTATAGTAACTGCCTTTACTACCTCTTGTAGTAAGGCATTCCACAGTCTGACTGCTCTA
Source organism: Anomaloglossus baeobatrachus (assembly GCF_048569485.1). Taxonomy (NCBI): domain Eukaryota; kingdom Metazoa; phylum Chordata; class Amphibia; order Anura; family Aromobatidae; genus Anomaloglossus; species Anomaloglossus baeobatrachus. The sequence goes on from NC_134356.1 coordinate 219,833,727, forward strand.
ACTGTAAAGAAACCTATTTAGGAGCTGGAATCGCCTTTCCTCCACATATAATAAATGCCCCCTGGTCATTTGTAAGGTCTTTGGAAACAAAAAATAATTTGCCGATTCTTTGACCACACGAGTACTTATACATTTTAATGAAATCGGGCATTTTTTTTCTTTAGCCAAACAAGTCCACCTTTGCTAACCTCTCTGTATTAAAGAGACCTTCCAATATCCAACCACAATAACATCTGATGAACCAGCAATAGGGTTTCAGGCACCCAAGGTAACACTGGGAGGAAGCTAGCCCATTTGAGCTGATCACACAGAAAGGGTGCTGTAGCAGAGAAAGTGAATATTGGCCATGATAGATGGGTGTCAAATTAGCCCTGCATTGCAGCTTATTATATTTGGTGCTGCGCAAGGTGACTATGCTGACCTCCCTGCCAAAAGCACCTACAATAGGCACCTACTATTAGAACTGGACCAGTGGAAGAAGGTGGTCTAATCTCATTAGCATTTACATCATATGGAAAACCAAGTATACAAGTGCATCTCAATAAATTAGAATATCATCAAAAAGTTAATTTATTTCAGTAATTCAATACAAAAAGGGAAATTCATATATTATATAGACTTATTACACACAGAGTGATCTATTTCACGGGTTTATTTCTGTTAATGTTGATGATTGCGGTTTACAGACAATGTGTGACGCCCTGGACTAGCCAGGTAGTCACAGGTAGACCCCCTGCACAAACACAAGCCCCTAATAAGGTGACAGCAGCCAACCTACAAACCCTTGTCACCTCTCTCAGTGTTCAATGGTCACACCAGGGGGCGGAGCCAGGTGGTTATCCACGCCCACCGAGGAGTCCAGAGGGCCTGAGACAGGAAACAGTCAGTCAGTCAGTTCAGTACAGTGAAGTGGAGTGGAGTTCAAATTCAAGTGCAGCAGGCCTGTGGTGTCAGGTCAGCAGCGACAACACTGACCGGTGCCGGGGTCGTAGCCCTGGTACCGTGGCAAGGAGGTGTGACGCCCTGGACTATCCAGGTCATCCCAGGTAGACACACAACAACACTACACACCCCCTTCCCAGTTAGGTAACATCAGTCAAACTTAAAAGCCTTGTCACCACCCTCCAGGTTTGATGTCCACACCAGGGGGGTGGAGCCAGGTGGTTGACTCCACCCACCAATGAGTTCACAGGCCTGGAGACGGGAACCCAAGTAGTCTAGTCGAGAGTAATCTAGCTCAGGCTCTGGAAGAGTCAAGTTCAAGTTCAAGTGTAGAGCAGACAAGTACACGGGCAGTCCTGTGTCCAGGCTGCCCAGAGACTACCAGGTGGCTGGGTCATAGCCCAGTCACCACTGGCAAGGAAGCAGACGGTAGTGGCCATCTGCAGGAGACCGCGAAAACGACCGGTGGAACCGTTAGGGACCGGGACAGGGTAGTGGCCCGCCGGAACCGAACCGGGGAGCCAACTGGATACCGGAGCACCAGGCAGGGTACTCAGACCCCGAACTAGGCTAGAAGCCACCACCATAGTCAAATTAACTGATTGCGGTCTGGACCTCAGGGGTTCATTCCCACCTAAGTCCCGATTGAAGGCAACAGCCCAACCATTCCGGATAAGTGCCACCGCCAAGGGCAAGAGATCCAAAGGGCCAGCGTCTGCGAGCAAACGGGCTCCTACGACAGATACACGTCGGTGTGCGGACTACCGGTGTCTAGGCACAGGAGTCAAGATTCACACACAGAGGTGCAGGAGAAAGGCGGACACCACCAACCTAATCTGGGAAAAGCTGCAGCCGGCTGCGGGCCCCGTTCATCACTCCGTTTGGTTCACCAGTGACTCCAGTGTCTTGTGTCAGAGTGAGTACACCAGTGCCATCAGGCACCGCGCCGCGCTGCACCGCAACACTACACCCTGCACCCGGGCCCCGGCCCGCCGGACCCCAGGATCAACATCCCCTACCCACGGAGGGGTCAACACCTAGCTGCGCTACTACCCTGCTCCCGGGGGTCCCCGCACCTTCACCGCAGCGGTGGTGTCTTCAATCACCACAACCCATGGGTGGCGTCACGAACTATCATTTCAAACCAAACATCCAAATCCCCGCTTGTAGCGCCAACTCCCTTGAAGAGCGACGTGACCCCCGGGTCCGTGAGAGGGTCGATCCACCACTTGTAGTGCAAGCACGGTCACGAGCGGCTCGGCGGTCGCAGCCGAGCCTGCGGGGTGGTACAGAGGCAGACGGTGGTTGCCGCCTGCAGGAGTCGGGAAGACGGCTGGTGGAACCGTAAGGGACTGGGACAGGGTAGTGGCATGCCAGTACCGAACCGGGGAGCCAACTGAAAACCAGAGCACCAGGAGGGATACTCAGACCCAGAACGAGGTCCAGAAGCCACTGGACCACATCAAATTCACTGATTGAGGTCTGGACCTTAGGTCCTTTCCCGTCCCAAGACCCGAAAGACTGCAACAGCCCACTGAGGGGGATAGAAAGCCACCGCACAGGCAGAGAGATCCCACGGGCCAGCCCCTGCAGGCAAACGGGTTCCCCGACACACATCAAGCCGGGGAGCGGACTACCGTTGCTGAAGCATAGGCAGTCACGTTCTACCACAGAGGTGCAGGAGAAAGGCGGGAACCATCAACCTGAGAAAGGGGCAAAGCGCAGCCGGCTGCGGGCACCGACCACCATCCTTTTTGGTTTACCAGAGACTCCGGTGTATCTGTCATTGTGAGTACAACAGTATCCTCAGGCCGCGCACCGCACCACACCATCTTGCCCGCACCTCACAACCACCGGGACCATCACCCCCTGCCCACGGAGGGGTCAACACCAGACTGCATAACATCGTCCCCGGGAGCCTAGTTAACGGCAGCGGTGGTGTCCACATTCACCACAACCCGTGGGTGGCGTCATGAACTTACATCACTAAACGCCACGGCCTCGGCCGTGAACCTTTTCCACCGAAATCCCTACACGTAGCGCCAACTCCCCTTCAGAGTGACGTGACCCCCGGGTCCGGGAGGTGCTTGAGCCACTCACCGATGAGCATGGACCCGAGTGGCTCGGCAGCCGGCTGAGCCCCGGGGCAGTACAAATGTAAACCCAAAAGTCCTTATCTCAGAAAATTAGAATATTATATAAGACCAACTGAAAAAATGATTTTAAACTCAGAAATGTTGGTGCTTACTGAAAAGTCTGTACAGTAAATGCCCTCAATACTTGGTCGGGGCTCCTTTTGCATGAATTCATGCATCAATGCGGAGTGGCATGGGGGCGATCAGCCTGTGGCACTGCTGAGGTGTTATGGAAGCCCAGGTTGCTTTGATAGCAGACTTCAGCTCCTCTGCATTGTTGGGTCTGGTGTCTCTCATCTTCCTCCTGACAATACCCCATAGATTCTCTATGGGGTTTAGGTCAGGTGAGTTTGCTGGCCAATCAAGCACAGTGATACTGTGGTTATTAAACCAGGTATAGTACTTTTGGCAGTGTGGACAGATGCTGCTAGAAAATGAAATTTCCATCTTCAAAAACCTTGTTGGAAGAGGGAAGCATGAAGTGCTTTAAAATTTCCTGATAGACAGCTGCGCTGACTTTGAGCTTGATAAAACACCAGAATAATGTTGCATTACAGGAATGGTTTAAAGAACATGACAAAGGTTTCAAATTGTTTACTTGTCTGAAAGTGTGTGGGATGTGCCATAAAATGAAGTATGCAGAGTTGTAGGAAATATGCGTGACTTCTACCTGCGCTGCTGGAAATAACTGGTATCTTTTTTGCTAGTTATTTCCAGCAGCCCATATAGAAATCACGCATATTCCCTACAACTCTCCTGCTTCATCCCTTGTGTGACCTGCAGCAGCTGATACACTTATAAGTGGTTGTGTGACACACAACTAAATCTAGTGAGCACACACCCCTTATACACATTTTTGTTATGGTATCACCCTACGGTGCTTTTCTTGCTCCTTAGTTCTCTCTGTACATACCTCCCAACCATCTCGGATTCTGCGGGACTGTCTGATTTGAGGGGTCTCTCCCGCAGTCCCACTATTCACAGCTCCAATTGGTGCAGTGAATAAATTAACTCACTTCAGTAAATAAATTCAATTCCTATCTGCTCTGGGACTAAAGGCCCCGTCACACTAAGCAATATCGCTAGCAACATCGCTGCTAACGAACAACTTTTGTGACGTAGCAGCGATGTTGCTAGTGATGTCGCTGTGTGTGACATCCAGCAACAACCTGGCCCCTGCTGTGAGGTCGTTGGTTGTTGCTGAATGTCCTGGGCCATTATTTAGTTGTTGCTCTCCCGCTGTGAAGCGCACATCGCTGTGTGTGACAGCGAGACAGCAACAACTAAATGTGCAGGCAGCAGGAGCCGGCTTCTGCGGAGGCTGGTAACCACAGTAAACATCGGGTAACCAAGAAGCCCTGTCCTTGGTTACCCGATATTTACCTTTGTTACCAGCCTCCGCCGCTCTCACTGTCAGTGCCGGCTCCTGCTCTGTGCACATGTAGCTGCAGGACACATCGGGTTAATTAACCCGATGTGTGCTGTAGCTAGGAGAGCAGGGAGCCAGCGCTAAGCATTGTGCGCTGCTCCCTGCTCTGTGCACATTTAGCTGCAGTACACATCGGGTAATTAACCCGATGTGTGCTGTAACTAGGAGAGCAAGGAGCCAGCGCTAAGCAGTGTGCGCTGCTCCCTGCTCTGTGCAGCTGCACCCTGTACTCTATACCCTATATATGTACCCTGTGCAGCTGCACCCGGTGTGCGCTGCTCCCTGCTCTGTGCACATTTAGCTGCAGCACACATCGGGTAATTAACCCGTTGTGTGCTGTAACTAGGAGAGCAGGGAGCCAGCGCTAAGCAGTGTGCGCTGCTCCCTGCTCTCTGCACGTGTAGCTGCGTGCGCTGGTAACCAAGGTAAATATCGGGTTGGTTACCCGATATTTACCTTAGTTACCAAGCGCAGCATCTTCCACGCGGCGCTGGGGGCTGGTCACTGGTTGCTGGTGAGCTCACCAGCAACTCGTGTAGCGACGCTCCAGCGATCCCTGCCAGGTCAGGTTGCTGGTGGGATCGCTGGAGCGTCGCAGTGTGACATCTCACCAGCAGCCTCCTAGCAACTTACCAGCGATCCCTATCGTTGTTGGGGTCGCTGGTAAGTTGTTTAGTGTGACTGGACCTTAAAACTCATGAGCTTCTAAGCTCTGTGTTCATAGAGAGCAGGTGTATAGGAGGATTTCGTAATCTTGATCTCTACTGAGAAGCCAGAAGCAGCTTATTAAGTTACATAGAGATATAGATAGATATATATACTGTATCTCTATGTAGGTGAAGAAAGAAGTCATATTCTTTTGTTCCTATTAAACTACTATAGAGGAAAGAGAAAAAACTATTTAAAAAAAAATCTTTATTTTCTCCCCCTTGGAATCAAAGCAGCAACTTTTAAACATGAGTCCAGCAGGCCTAGCTGTTGAGCTACAACCTATGATGATGTCAGAAGAAGGATTTTGTATAGATGAACCTGCATTACTGCCCTTGACTTCACAGCAGATTACACTGGACATACAGATCCATTATACATAGCAGCATCTCTATGTCCTGTATTCTAGAGGAAAGGAAAAGAGGATTTTTCTTTTCTTCTAATAAAATTCGAAAAAATAATATAAAAAATTAGAATAATGTAATTTTTAATGTGCTTGTTTTATATAATAATAAACTTCACAAATCAGCAAATAACATGGACACATTTGGTGTCCCTGTAATTGTAACAACCCACACAACACAGCAATCAGATTATTTATGCGGATCAGTAGATGACGTAAAAACATGACGTTATTGATCACTTTTCTCTATTAAAAAAATGTAATAAAAATGTAATGCTGAGGCCGTGTTCACATGTAGTGTAAATGCTGCGTTTTTTTCTGCAGGTGTCCACACCGTAAAACTTAATAACAATCCTCTCTGATTATTGCATGTTTGCTGTGGGTTTTTTTTGCCTTTTCCCAGATAGTTGATACATGTTTTGTGCAGATGTGAATCCGGGTTTTTAGGTTTTTCCTTTTTTTTATACTACAGAAAAGCTTTGATTCTGCGTTTAAAAATGTAACTCCATTTTTTTCACTTGCGTTTTTTTCAGGCTCCACAAAGAAGCCTATAGAGAACAAAAAAAAACACCAAAAGCGCAAAGTTCAGCAGCATTTTTAGATGATCAGCGGGCAGAGAGTTCATGATTAGTGATGAGCAAGTACTAAAAAGCTCGGGTGCTCGAGGCTCGGGCCGAGCATCCCAAGATACTCGTGTACTCGGCCCGAGCACCGAGCCCAATGTTATCCTATGGGAGACCCGAGTATTTTTATGAAATGACCCCCGGCAGCATGTAGAAACCCTAAAAATGTCACAAAAGTCTCAGAAGAGTGCTCAAATGACATGGCAACAGCATGGGGAAGACCCCTTGAAGCATTTATCACTCAAAAGTCACAGCTGTGAACAATTTTGTCCGTGTTTTACGCCATTTTTACGGACTTACCAGAAAACCTTCCAAAATGACACCAAAATGAATTTTCATGGCGGAAATGTTAAGGGCACATACCCAATAGTGAGATAGAGCTGGTGTATGTTACTTTTGGAGATTACATGAAAGATTTTACGTGAAAACATTGTGTGGCACTTCGATGTCCCTGAGAAGAGACGTACATGAAGGCCTCTTGAGTCTAATGTGCCCATTTTGAGGAAGTGGGTCTATTGTAGTATAGCCCTTAGGCAGGGCAGCCAAAAATTGGGAGGCTCCACATTGTCCCTGGATAGAGACGTGCATGAGGGCCTGTAAACCTGAAGTGTCCATTGTCAGGAAGTGGGTCTATTGTAGTATAGCCCTTAGGCAGGGCAGCCAAAAATTGGGAGGCTCCACATTGTCCCTGGATAGAGACGTGCATGAGGGCCTGTAAACCTGAAGTGTCCATTGTCAGGAAGTGGGTCTATTGTAGTATAGCCCTTAGGCAGGGCAGCCAAAAATTGGGAGGCTCCACATTGTCCCTGGATAGAGACGTGCATGAGGGCCTGTAAACCTGAAGTGTCCATTGTCAGGAAGTGGGTCTATTGTAGTATAGCTCTTAGGCAGGGCAGCCAAAAATTGGGAGGCTCCACATTGTCCCTGGATAGAGACGTGCATGAGGGCCTGTAAACCTGAAGTGTCCATTGTCAGGAAGTGGGTCTATTGTAGTATAGCCCTTAGGCAGGGCAGCCAAAAATTGGGAGGCTCCACATTGTCCCTGGATAGAGACATGCATGAGGGCCTGTAAACCTGAAGTGTCCATTGTCAGGAAGTGGGTCTATTGTAGTATAGCCCTTAGGCAGGGCAGCCAAAAATTGGGAGGCTCCACATTGTCCCTGGATAGAGACGTGCATGAGGGCCTGTAAACCTGAAGTGTCCATTGTCAGGAAGTGGGTCTATTGTAGTATAGCCCTTAGGCAGGGCAGCCAAAAATTGGGAGGCTCCACATTGTCCCTGGATAGAGACGTGCATGAGGGCCTGTAAACCTGAAGTGTCCATTGTCAGGAAGTGGGTCTATTGTAGTATAGCCCTTAGGCAGGGCAGCCAAAAATTGGGAGGCTCCACATTGTAAAAAAAAAAAAAAAAAAACACCAAAAAGGAGCCAAGACAAATGATATGTGCACACACAGAATGTGGTGAGCCTTCCTCATAAAGATGGCTGCAGCCGAGGTGCAAGATGCTTATGTCACAGCCACTCAACCTCCACACTAGGGGGGAGGGGCGGCTGCTTAGCATAAGACATGCACACTACTAAGGCTTGCACTGGGAGCCCATCATATAATGAGTGAAATGCACAGTGTCTGAACTGTGACCTATAAATGACGCCAGAAGCCCAGGTCAGGCGGGCAAAACAGCACTATATAGGTGCATCTCGCACGGATACACGAGACGCACAGTGTCTGAATAATGGCCTATAAATGACGCACAACACCAGGTCCTGGCTGGTCAGTTAGCACTATGAGTACATAACACATGACAGGCTCACCATTTAACCACCTGAATTCAAAAGGTCCACACACATCCTGCAAAAATGGATAAAATGTGCCATACCTCAAATTTTCTAACTAATTCAGTGTAGGGACTCGCAAGTGTGAGAATCCTTGACGACCGGATTGCGAGCTTACATATTTTGGGCCAAAATATTAACTAATATCTCACTATTTGAGGTATGGCACATTTTATCCATTTTTGCAGGATGTGTGTGGACCTTTTGAATTCAGGTGGTTAAATGGTGAGCCTGTCATGTGTTATGTACTCATAGTGCTAACTGACCCGCCAGGACCTGGTGTTGTGCGTCATTTATAGGCCATTATTCAGACACTGTGCGTCTCGTGTATCCGTGCGAGATGCACCTATATAGTGCTGTTTTGCCCGCCTGACCTGGGTTTCTGGCGTCATTTATAGGTCACAGTTCAGACACTGTGCATTTCACTCATTATATGATGGGCTCCCAGTGCAAGCCTTAGTAGTGTGCATGTCTTATGCTAAGCAGCCGCCCCTCCCCCCTAGTGTGGAGGTTGAGTGGCTGTGACATCAGCATCTTGCACCTCGGCTGCAGCCATCTTTATGAGGAAGGCTCACCACATTCTGTGTGTGCACATATCATTTGTCTTGGCTCCTTTTTGGTGTTTTGTTTTTTTTTTTTATATAGTTCTTTGTGGTTTTTCTAACTAATTCAGTGTAGGGACTCGTAAGTGTGAGAATCCTTGACGACCGGATTGCGAGCTTACATATTTTGGGCCAAAATATAAACTAATATCTCACTATTTGAGGTATGGCACATTTTATCCATTTTTGCAGGATGTGTGTGGACCTTTTGAATTCAGGTGGTTAAATGGTGAGCCTGTCATGTGTTATCTACTCATAGTGCTAACTGACCCGCCAGGACCTGGTGTTGTGCGTCATTTATAGGCCATTATTCAGACACTGTGCGTCTCGTGTATCCGTGCGAGATGCACCTATATAGTGCTGTTTTGCCCGCCTGACCTGGGTTTCTGGCGTCATTTATAGGTCACAGTTCAGACACTGTGCATTTCACTCATTATATGATGGGCTCCCAGTGCAAGCCTTAGTAGTGTGCATGTCTTATGCTAAGCAGCCGCCCCTCCCCCCTAGTGTGGAGGTTGAGTGGCTGTGACATCAGCATCTTGCACCTCGGCTGCAGCCATCTTTATGAGGAAGGCTCACCACATTCTGTGTGTGCACATATCATTTGTCTTGGCTCCTTTTTGGTGTTTTTTTTTTGTTATATAGTTCTTTGTGGTTTTTCTGAGGCTCCACATTGTCCCTGGATAGAGACGTGCATGAGGGCCTCAAAACATTGTTCCCATTGCAAAGGAGCGGGTCTCCTGTCGTTGTAATGTCCATTCTGAAAGAATGGGCGAAAAAATTTATCACTGGGGGTATACCTGAAACAAAGGCCTAACTATTGTAACGGTCATCATGGTGGCGCATGAGGAGAAGGAGGAGCAGTCCAGCGATTATCCAAAGTCCAGAAGTGTGTACCCATGGGTGTGTGGAGGTACATGGCAAATTCCCGTTACAAACTTTAAATTCCGCTCTCATTTGCTGGTGGTGTGGTGAAGTCTGGCCCAATCCACCCCTTGTTCATCTTGATCAGAGTCAGCCTGTCAGCATTTTCAGTTGACAGGCGGGTGCGTTTATCTGTAATGATTCCACCTGCGGCACTAAAAACACGCTCTGACAAAACGCTAGCGGCAGGGCAGGCCAGGACTTCCAAGGCGTAGAGAGCCAATTCATGCCACGTGTCCACCTTGGATACCCAATAATTGTAAGGCACAGAGGAATGTCGGAGTACAGTTGTTCGATCTGCAAGGTACTCCTTGAGCATCTGGGCAAACTTAGGATTTCTTGTGGCACTACCCCGCACCTCAGGGGCTGTGGTACGTAAGGGGCTGAGAAAACTGTCCCACATCTTAAAGACTGTTCCCCTACCTCTGGCGGATTGGACTTGTGCCCCTCTCGGCTGTACGCCTTGGTTGTCCACTGATTCCTGACCTATGCCGCTAGCGTTTTGTGAGGGGAATGCTTTGCCTACTTCCGTGACTATGGCCTTCCGGAACTGCTGCATTTTGGCTGACCTCTCCGCCTCGGGAATAAGAGACATAAAGTTCTCCTTGTAGCGTGGGTCTAACAGTGTTACCAACCAGTAATGATTGTCGGCCAAGATGTTCTTAACGCGAGGGTCACGAGACAGGCAGCTTACCATAAAGTCAGCCATGTGCGCCAGACTCTTAACAGCCAGTACTTCAGTATCCTGACCAACACGATGACTGAACATGCTGTCCTCCTCCTCCTCCTCCTCCTCATCTACCCTGTCCTCTGGCCAGCCACGCTGAACCGAGGATATGACTGGTGTGCATGTCATATCCTCAATTTGGCCGGAGAGTTGCTCCATGTCTTCATCCTCCTCCTCGTCATAGTCCTCCACTGCACATTGTGATGAGACGAGGCTGGGCTGTGTGTTATCACCCACACCCACTACTGTTTCTTGCTCCAACTCATCGCGCTCCGCCTGCAATGCATCATGTTTGTTTTTGAGCAGAGACCATTTTAGAAGGCAGAGAAGCGGTATGGTGACGCTAATAATGGCGTCATCACCACTCACCATCTTGGTGGAGTCCTCAAAGTTTTGGAGGATGGTACATAGGTCGGACATCCATCTCCACTCCTCAGGTGTTGGTTTAGGTGATGCAGGTACTCAACAACTGCCCTCTTCTGCTCACATATCCTGACCAACATGTGCAGAGTTGAATTTCAACGCGTGGGGACATCACACACCAGTCTGTGAGCCGGAAGATGCAAACGGCGCTGAAAGCCGGCAAGGCCGGCTGAAACAGTAGGTGACTTTCGAAAATGTGCAGACAGGCGGCGAACTTTTACCAGCAGATCAGACAGCTCTGGGTATGACTTTAGAAACCACTGAACCACGAGGTTGAGCACATGGGCCACGCATGGAACATGTGTCAGCTGGCCTCGCCTCAAAGCCGTCAAAAGGTTCCGGCCATTGTCACACACGACCTTTCCTGGCTTTAGGTTCAGAGGTGTGAGCCAGTGATCTGCCTGCTGTTTCAGAGCTGTCCACACCTCTTCTGCATTGTGGGGTTTGTCACCTATGCAGATTAGCTTCAGCACAGCCTGTTGCCGCTTCGCCGAGGCAGTGCTGCAGTGCTTCCAGCTTGGGACTGGTGTGGAGGGTAAAGTGGATGAGGATGCGCAGGAGGAGGAGGAGGCTGAAGAGCATGACATTCCGGAGCTGTAGAGTGTGGGTGAAACCCTGACTGAGGTAGGGCCTGCAAACCTTGGTATGGGAAGGACGTGTTCCGTCCCTCGCTCAGACTGGGTCCCAGCTTCCACAATATTAACCCAGTGTGCCGTCAATGAGATGTAGCGGCCTTGCCCACAAGCACTTGTCCACGTGTCTGTGGTTAGGTGGACTTTGGGTGAAACAGCGTTGTTCAGGGCACGTGTGATGTTTTGTGACACGTGGTTATGCAATGCGGGGACGGCACACCGGGAGAAATAGTGGCGGCTGGGGACCGAGTAACGTGGGACAGCTGCCGCCATCAGGTCGCGGAATGCTTCTGTCTCCACCAGCCTAAAAGGCAACATTTCCAGCGCAAGCAGTCGCGAAATGTTAGCATTTAGAACTGTGGCATGTGGGGCATTGGCAGTGTATTTGCGCCTGCGTTCAAAGGTTTGCTGAATGGATAACGGAACGCTGCGCTGGGACAAGGACGTGCTTGATGATGGTGTTATTTCTGCGTAGGCAACCGCAGGTGCAGGACCGGAGGAGGCTTGTTCGCAGGCAGCATGGACAGGGGATTGGCTCGCATGCACAACAAGCGAAGACGTAGCAGTGACATCAGCAAGCACTGCTCCTCGACTCTGTTGTACTTCCCACAAAGTCGGGTGCTTGGCTGACATGTGCCTGATCATGCTGGTGGTGGTCAGGCTGCTAGTTTTGGTACCCCTGCTGATGCTGGCACGGCAGGTGTTGCAAATGGCCTTTTTAGAATCATCTGGAGCCAACTTAAAAAACTGCCAGACTCGGGAAGACCTAACATTTGTACAGGCACCTTGTGTCGTGTTGTTGTTCCGGGGAATGGTTGCCTGACTTCTGCCTGGAGCCACCACCCTGCTTCTTACTGCCTGTTGGGATGCTACGCCTCCCTCCCCCTGTGCACTGCTGTCCTCGCTCTGCATATCCTCCTGCTAGGTTGGGTCAGTTACTGGATCATCCACCACGTCGTCTTCCTCTTCCGCACCAAGCTCCTCCACCTGACTTGCTGACAATTGTGTCTCATCAGCGTCCACCCCTTGTTGAGACACGTTGCCAACTTCGTGAGAACGTGGCTGCTCAAATATTTGGGCATCTGTACATACGATCTCCTCATGACCCACTTCAACATGAGCTGGCGAGAGGCCAGAATGTGCGAATGGAAAAGTGAACAGCTCTTCCGAGTGTTCAAGTGTGGGATCAGTAATGTCCGAGGACGTGTACTCAGCCTTGTGGTAGGAAGGAGGATCAGGTTCTGAAATGTGCGGTGCAGTATCACGGCTACTGACACTTGACCGTGTGGAAGACAGAGTGTTTGTGGTGGTGCCAATCTGACTGGAAGCATTATCCACTATCCAACTAACAACCTGTTGACACTGGTCTTGGTTCAAGAGCGGTGCACTGCTGCGGTCCCCAAGAATTTGGGACAGGACGTGCGAGCGACTAGATGTGGCCCTTTGTTGTGGCGAAATTAGAGCTTGCCCACGACCTCGGCCTCTGCCTGCACCACTATCACGTCCACTTCCTTGTTCGTTGCCAACGCCCCTGCGCATTTTGCAATGCTGTGCTGACGTGTATTCACTAGACTTGTGCGTTATATCCAAGTTTGTGCAAAACGCACACAAGTGCACCTGTATGCTGCCACCGACAGGCACACACGTGCGTTTTTTAAATGCAAGCACGGACGCACTAAGAACCTAACAGGTTTTTAGGAGCGACAATTACTGAGAAGTCTGACACTATCAGACACTGCTGACTGACGTGTATTATTCACTAGACTTGTGCGTTATATAATAGTTTGTGCAAAACGTGCACCTGTACGCTGCCACTGACAGGCACACACGTGCGGTTTTTAAATGCAAGCACGGACGCACTAAGAACCTAACAGGTTTTTAGGAGCGACAATTACTGAGAAGTCTGACACTATCAGACACTGCTGACTGACGTGTATTATTCACTAGACTTGTGCGTTATATACTAGTTTGTGCAAAACGTGCACCTGTACGCTGCCACCGACAGGCACACACGTGCGGTTTTTAAATGCAAGCATGGACGCACTAAGAACCTAACAGGTTTTTAGGAGCGACAATTACTGAGAAGTCTGACACTATCAGGACTGTTTTAGACTGTGTACACCAGCCCCAGATATGATGAAGGCTGGTATACGGTCACCACTAGGAATGGCTATATACCCTGCCTGCCTGCCTGCCTGTATACTGCTACAATAGTCCTGACAAGGACACTTCTGGTCACTAGCCTGTATTCCGACCTGGCTATACCCTGCCTGTATACAGCAACAATAGTCCTGAGAAGGACTCTGCTACTGTACTCCGACCTGGCTATACCCTGCCTGCCTGTATACAACTATAATAGTCCTGAGAAGGACTTCTGGTCACACTGTTTGCAGCCCTGCTACGGAAATAACTATAAAGGGCCGCAAACCTTTCCCTGAAGCAGCAACACTCTCCCTGCACTGACTGTCTGGATGGCTGTGTGCAGAGCACAGCGCGCCCGCCGGTATAAAGGCTCGGTCACGCTGTGCAGGCCGGCCAATCACTGCAATTCCACAACTAACAGGGCTGTGGCATTGCAGTGGTCTGCCAGCCAATCCCTGCATGAGGGCTGGCTCTCAAAAGAGCGCCAACATGCAGGGATGAAGACCACGAGTACAGCACGAGTATCGCGAGATTACTCGGTCCCCGCCGAGTAGCCCAAGTACAGTGATACTCGTGCGAGTACCGAGTAGTAACAAGCATACTCGCTCATCACTATTCATGATGTCACAACCACTTTGCTTAGACATTGAGTCCGTGTTCACATGTAGCATAAAATCTGCATTTTTTTCTGCTGCTTTTTTTTTGCAGATACAGTAAATTCTGCTCTGTTTAACTGTTCATGAAAAGTGGATGTGATTTCATGAAAAGATGTCGCTGAACTGATGCTTTTTTTCTCTAGAGGTTTCTATGTGGAGCTTAAAAAAATGCGGGAGAAAAGTGCAGTTACAGTGCCTTGTGAAAGTATTCGGCCCCCTTGAATTTTTTAACCTTTTCCCACACTTCAGGCTTTAAGCATAAAAATAAAAATTTTAATGTTATGGTGAAGAATCAACAACAAGTGGGACACAATTGTGAAGTTGAACGAAATGTATTGCTTATTTTAAACTTTTTAAAATAAATAACTGAAAATTGGGGCATGCAATATTATTCGTCCCCTTTACTTTCAGTGCAGCAAACTCACTCCAGAAGTTCATTGAGGATCTCTGAATGATCCAATGTTGTCCTAAATGACTGATGATGATAAATATAATCCACCTGTGTGTAATGAGGTCTCCGTATAAATGCACCTGCTCTGTGATAGCCTCAGTGTTCTGTTGAAAGCACAGATAGCATCATAAAGACCAATGAACACAACAGACAGGTCTGTGATACTGTTGTGGAGAAGTTTAAAGCCGGATTTGGTTAAAAAAAGATTTTCCAAAACTTTAAACATCCCAAGAAGCACTGTACAAGCGATCATATTGAAATGGAAGGAATATCATATCACTGCAAATCTACCAAGCCCCGGTCGTCCATCCAAACTTTCATCTCAAACAAGTAGAAGACTGATCAGAGATGCAGCCAAAAGGCCCATTATCACTCTGGATGAACTGCAGAGATCTACAGCTGAGGTGGGAGAGTCTGGCCATAGGACAACAATCAGTCGTACACTGCACAAATCTGGCCTTTATGCAAGAGTGGCAAGAAGAAAGCTATTTCTCAAAGATATCCATAAAAAGTGTTGTTTAAAGTTTACCACAAGCCACCTGGGAGACACACCAAACATGTGGAAGAAGGTGCTCTGGTCAGATGAAACCAAAATCAAACTTTTTGGGCATAATCCCAAACGATATGTTTGGCGTAAAAACAACACAGCTCATCACCCTGAACACCCAATCCCCACTGTCAAACATGGTGGTGGCAGCATCATGGTTTGGGCCTACTTTTCTTCAGCAGGGACAGGGAAAATGGTTAAAATTGATGGGAAGATGGATGGAGCCAAATACAGGACCATTCAGAAAACCTGTTGGAGTCTACAAAAGACCTGAGACTGGGACGGAGATTTGTCTTTCAACAAAACAATGATCCCAAACATAAAACAAAATCTACAATGGAATGGTTCACAAATAAATGTATGTGTTAGAATGGCCAAGTCAAAGTCCAGACCTGAATCCAGTCGAGAATCTGTGGAAAGAGCTGAAAACTGCTGTTCACAAACGCTCTCCATCCAACCTCACTCAGCTCAAGCTGTTTACAAAGGAAGAATGGGCAAAAATTTCAGTCTCTCGATGTGCAAAACTGATAGAGACATACCCCAAGAGACTTGCAGCTGTAATCGCAGCAAAAAGGTGGCGCTACAAAGTATTAACTTAAAAGGGGACAAATAATATTGTACGCCCCAATTTTCAGGTTTTTTTATTTTAACAAAAGTTTAAAATAAGCATTAAATATCGTTCACCTTCACAATTGTGCCCCACTTATTGTTGATTCTTCACCAGAACATTTACATTTTTTATCTTTATATTTGAAGCCTGAAATGTGGGAAAAGGTAAAAAAATTCAAGGGAGCTGAATACTTTCGCAAGGCACTGTACTTTTTTTATATGCAGAATCAAGGCTTTTCTGTAGTATAAAAACTGTTAAAAACACATATTCACATGTGCACCAAAAAATAATGCATGCATGAAATAATGGGGAAAATTCATAAGAAATGCAGCAAAAATGCAATAATCAGAAAATATTGTTATTGTATAAATTGGTGCAGACAGCGGCAGAAAACAAAAAACACTGGATTTCTGGAACATGTGAACTTGGCCTTATAGACACAAAAAAGCAACATGTCATATAGTGAAACTTATATAAATATGAGAAAGTTCTGGCTGCTATGAATGAATGAATGAACAGTTCAGGGTGTTTGCTGAATGCACCATACTGCAAATGGGTGTGGTTTGGGGTGTGACTAGGGCCATGGCCGAAATTTGCGCACACCGCAGCATTTGTCCCTCTTTCTGTTTTTCAAAAGTTGAGAGGTATGTCTACATAAAATCAAGTATGATACTTAGGATACTTAGAGATCAATGGAGATCTCACCTCAAGGGTTCTAGAACTTTAACCTGTCAGTAAGAATGTACCTAAGGCCCTGTGCGCACTTGCCGGTTTTTACTGCAGATTTCCTGCGGTTTTGCTGCATGTTTCGCTGCATGTTATGTTCATAACATCTCTGCAGTGATTCACCAGCAAAACCTATGGGAAAAAAAAATGCTGTGCGCACTAGGCGGATTTTGACAGCTGCATGTTTTGCTGCGGGATTCCCGCAGCAAAAACAATTGCATGTCATTTCTTTTCCGCACGTCGCTGCGGTATTTCACTCCATTGACTGCAATGTAATCGTGAAATCCCGCAGGGAATAATGCAGGCAGCAAATTCTGTGCGGTTCATTGCATTTCCTGCGTTATTCCCTGCATTTTGTGGTGTTGGGACATAATGTTCATCGCTGTCCTGCGTTTTGCAGGGAAGTGATGTCATTATGACAGGAAGAGGAAGCGGAGCAGAGAGTAAACACACACACATCACAGACACAGACATAGAATACACACAGATCACACTCACACACAGACACAGACATATAGAATACACATACAAATCAAACGGACATATAGAAAAAAAAACATGCGAGCTCCGCCATATTTTTACTGTCCAGCCGAGGTAAACAAACAGCGGCGGCCCGGTATTCTCAGGCTGGGGAGGGCGAGGGCCAGGGTTAATGCCCCCCCCTCACGCAGCCGAGAATATCATTTCTAACAGGGTTGAGCCTAGAATATACGGACTGCAGTCAGGTCATGGGCGTGACCAGCTTGGTTGATGGGCATGACCATTTGGGTTGGGGCGTGGCAGTGTTTTTTCCTGTCACCTATAATCATGCAAGGGGGGCTTCACCCCCCCCCCCCCTGCACCCCCATCGGGAGGTCTTATCCCTAGACCCTCGCTTTTATTATAATCAACTCTATGGTCCCGTGGACTTAGAGTAAACATTGTTTTTCTGTCTGGACAGGTCGGGCTGGCAACATCAGGCTGCATTTTGAACACGCCCCATCACATGACAAGTTACGTCATACCTGTCAGCAGTCTGTACACTCTAGCATCTATCATTCTAACAGGGTGAGGGGAGAACTATGAATATAATATCTGCTCCTTTGCTCATATAACTCAACAAGCAGCTCATTTTATAAATTTTACTTTTTTGGAATTCAAAACCTATACATCCGAGCTGACCACTACAGGTATGTATAGAATCAGCCTGATAATGCCAGTATAGCACTGGCTTTAGCTTATATACGAAAATCCTGGTGATTGGTTCCCTTTGAGGCCGGTATTGATAATGTGTGTGTGGGTTCTTTATCTTTACACTAGGGGTGTCTTTTGACTACTATATCATCTGGGTCCTTCCACCCACCACTGCGTGTGTGCATATAATATATACAGAATAATACAATTACTGAGAATAACACCCATTATACAGGACAGGAGAAGTGGTACTGTGCAGTGTATATATACAGAATAATACAGATACTGAAAATTACACCCAGTATACAGGACAGGAGAAGTGGTACTGTGCAGCGTATATATACAGAATTATACAGATACTGAGAATTACACCCAGATCCAAGACGAGAAAAATTCATCGAGCAACCAATTCAATTTTTTTAAAAAAAATCTTCTTCTTTATTATGAATATTAAAACAACTCCATTTCCAGTGGTAAAAAGCAATGCAGTGTGAGCAAAAGTACAGGTTACACGTTTCGGATGTTACACATCCTTAATATGAAACATGATTGTATACACAGTCTGGCTGAAGCTGTCCGCAATTCCGTGCACCTTCATGGCACAAATGGTGGTCTCCTTACTGGGTGAGCTGGTTCTATACCTTCCTTCCTTTCCATTGAGAATTACACCTAGTATACAGGACAGGAGAAGTGGCACTGTACCGTGTATATACAGAATAATACAGATACTGGAGATTACACCCAGTATACAGGACAGGAGAAGTGGTACTGTGCAGTGCATATATACAGAATTATACAGATACTGAGAATTACACCCAATATACAGGACAGGAGAAATGGTACTGTACAGTGTATATAAACAGAATAATACGGATACTTAGAATTACACCCAGTATACAGGATAGAAGTGGTACTGTACAGTATAGGATAGAAGTGGTACTGCACTATATATATATATATATATATATATATATATATATATATATATATATACAGAATAATACAGATATTGAGAATTACACCCACTATAAAGTACAGAAGAAATGGTACTGTGCAGTATATATGTACCGTCCCAGCAGCGATCAAACCGCTCGGATCCGGATGTCACTGCCCATGTCTCGAGGGTCTCCGGTCCCAGGGGCTAAAGGTCACACCAGAATGAAAAAGGGAGGGGGATTTACAGGGGAGATATATAGTTTGTAATTCCACCCGTGGTGTGCGGTAATAGGGAGTACCGCCGCTGCCGTTGGGAGTACCCGGGGTGATGGAGTGGGGCAGCTAGATGACGTTACCCTCCATGGGTAGGGAAAGGCCCTGGGACCCTGGATGGTGGTATGGAGTGCAGGGGGAGAGCAGGCTCGCTGGTTGCAGGGGTTAATCAGGTACTCACTCAGTAAAAAAGCAGACGCTGACAATGTAGTAAACCAAGTCTCTGGGTGCCGCTGCCCTCTTGGGGAGCTCGTCCGGGTCCCATCCCCTGCTGTACTGCCTGGTGGTCTGTGGCCTGCCTCCTGGCACCGTATTTTAGAGTGTTCAGTTGGCCCGTCAGCTTGGAGCTTTCCAGGCCCCGCTCCCTGCCAAGATTTGCAGAGGAGCTTTGTCTCAGGAGCTCACGCTTGCGATTTCAGGGGGCTGTTTTGCTTGGAAAGCCCTATCCCCCTTGTTGCGCTAGTGCCCCGATCTCTGAGCTTCATGGGAACAGGCCATATAGGCCCTGTCCTCCGCAGGTTAATTTCCGGGTTGCTTGAAGCTTCTCCCTGACCTAGGGTCCATGTACCCCGATGTGCGTTCGGTCCCAGCCCGGCTATTGAACTGCGGCTGCTGGCTATCCTCCAAGACTAGCCAAGCATCCAGTCCCAATCTCCCGCGACCGGGTCTCCGACTGCTCCTGGTCCAAACCACCGTCTGCGACCTAGTCTGCTTACTTCAACCCTGGGAGCTCCAACTCCCAGCTCCCTCCGAGCTACTCACAGCTCGAGGGCTACCACTGTACTTCCTCTCACTTTGCTCCCCTGGAGCCGACTGACTTGTCATCTCCCACCTCCCTGCCTGACCCCTAGGTGGGCGGCCTTATTCCAGCTTAGCAGCCCATTGGTGTGCCTGACAGGGTGTGGTGCGAGGTGTACCTAGGATTTGTGGATGGTGGTGAAGGCAGTACCACAAGGTGGGAACCCAGAACCATGGGGGGGTTGAGCCCTGCAAGGGGAGAGAAAGATTGTGCAGAACCTTGTGACGACCTGACTAGTCCAGGACGTCACATATACATACAGAATAATACAGGTACTGAGAATTACAGCCAAAATACAAGTGGTGAAGAGATCCAGCATCACGTCCAAAGGTAAATACAAATATTCTTTATTGGATTCACATTAAAATGAAAAGCATGTTAATATCATCCAGTGCATAGACATCCGGATGTCTATGCACTGGATGGTTTTAACATGCTTTTTATTTTAATGAGAATCCAATAAAGAAGGTTTTTATTTACCTTGGGACGTGATGCTGGATCTCTTCACCACTTGTATTTTCCTGTTGCTGTTGGACATGGAACCATACACCGTGAACCGCCCGTGATTTGAAAAGGGTGAGCTTAAAAGAATCCTTTTTCTCTTCATTTTTGAGAATAAAGCGAGCTTTACACGCAACGGCATTGCTAACGAGATGTCGTTGAGGTCACGGAATTCGTGACGCACATCCGGCCTCGTTAGCGACATCGTTCCATGTGACACCACAGAAACGACCGTTAACGATCAAAAATACTCACCATATCGTTGATCGTTGTCCAGTCATTCCTATCCCGATTATCGTTGCTGTTGCAGCTACGATGTTGTTGGTCGTTCCTGCGGCAGCACACATCACTATTCTGACACCGCAGGAATGAGGAACAACATCGTACCTGCGGCCGCCCGCAATGAGGAAGGAAGGAGGTGGGCGGGATGTTCGTCCCACTCATCTCCGCCCCTCCGCTTCTATTGGGCGGCCGCTTAGTTATGCCACTGTGACGCCACAGTTACGTCACTAGGCAGGTTATTATAGTGTGATGGGTGTTAGCGATGTTGTGCGCCACGGGCAGCGATTTGCGACGGGGGCGGGTACGCTCACTAGCGATATCGCTAGCGATATCGCTGCGTGTAAAGCCCGCTTTACAGTCAGTATACAAGACAGAAGACGTGGTACTGTGCAGTGTATATAATTACACCTAGTATACAGGACAAGAGAAGTGGTACTGTGCGGTGTATATATAGAGAATTCTACAGGTATGGAGGATTATACCTCATATATAAGAGAGGAGAGATCGCTAGCAATGTCGCAGCGTGTAAAGCACCCTTAAGACATATGAAAGTAAGAGATAGGAAATAGGGATTGCAAAAGTCCCCCAGTAACAGTGGTAAACAGAAGCCCCTTTGTAAACTCTGACCCTAGGTATCACCCCTACTGTTCTGACATAAATGGCAGCCTGCTAATAGTCATTCATTGCAATTTCTGTTACAACCCCTAGAGGTCGTTGTTATTCTTTTGAATTGCTGAGTTTCTCTTTAAGCTAAATGTATTCTGGGTAAGCAACGCCTCCTGAGCTGAGAAGAGGCCTGCAGCCATTTTCTCCTTGGATTTGTTAGGAAAGGACCTGCTGACTTACCTCTCTGTACATTCACCCCTGCCTAGTGTAATCCGGTGAGCAAAGCAAATTACATGTAATAGAATCTTAGATGGAAGACTGTAGTAAATGCATTGTACATTGTAATTCTACATCTTAGTCCTTGCCTTGATTGTATAGATAAGATTTTCTATGTATTGCAGATGCAGGACCTTTCACCTACATTCTCATAAGAACTGTATCTCATGTACTGTTATGCTATGTTAACTCTGTATTAACACTGTACTGACTGTAATAATTTTCTTGTTATAGTTTTTACCCGTATTCCATATTCCGTATACCGTATTCAACTGTATCTTGGATATTCCTATATTCACTATATATTCCACGTATACTGCAATCAAGTTCACGTTACCAGCCAATAAATCAAGGCTACTGAATTCAGTCTGTTTATTTGAAATGTGAATGAGGGTTTAGCTGTATGCCGGAGATTCACAGCGTTACGTGAAAGAAGGCAGAACAGTAAAAACGGACACTGACCGCAGGCGGTAGTTGAATAGACTGCATGGGACCGCTATCACCCAGACTGCA
The DNA here is from genome assembly GCF_048569485.1 of Anomaloglossus baeobatrachus. Taxonomy (NCBI): domain Eukaryota; kingdom Metazoa; phylum Chordata; class Amphibia; order Anura; family Aromobatidae; genus Anomaloglossus; species Anomaloglossus baeobatrachus. The sequence continues at coordinate 219,855,597 of NC_134356.1, forward strand.
CCGCATATGGGTACTACAGCAGCCGCCAAACAGCTACAGGGATCAAGAGCGCAGCCCTCCCTAGCAAGCACACCTTTCCCGCCACGCGGAACCCGTTCACGTATAGACCCAGCTTTCCCGCCCAAGTTATCATCAATCCACAGCTGAGTGCACAATGTCTGCGTCCCGAGCACCCTCAGCCAGGACAAGGTCCCAAGCAAGCTGCTCTAACAAGTTCTCAGTGAAAGAGTTCGCTGCTCTCGCTCGTGCAGAAGCTGAGACTGCATAAGTAAAATCCACCTTCGCTGCACAAGAGATTCAACTAAAGCTAAGACAAGCAGACCGAGATGCAGAAAGTGCACGCCTGCAAGCAGAAAGTGCATGCCTGCAAGCAGAAAGAACACGCTTACTAGCTGAGCAAGAAGCAGAAAGTGCACGCCCGCAAGCAGAAAGAACACGCTTGCTACCTGAACAAGAAGCTGAAAAAGCACGCCTGCAGGCCTCTCTGGACAAACTTATTGCAGAAAAGGAGGCAGCAGTGGCAATAGCCAAAGAAGAGTTCCTGGAAGCCGCAGAGTATTCTGAATCCGAGGAACGCAGCAACGTACTTGAACCAGACGTAGAGCAACAGGATCCAACCCAACGCGTCACAGAGTATGTCCACCAGCATTCTGGAATAGATGACAACCCTGATCCACAACACCGATCAGCCTTTATCGACTACCAGAGACTCCATCCCGAACTGCAGTACTGTAAGCAAGAAAATATGCAACAGGTCGACGTCGACTACAACTACAGTTCTACAGAACAGAAGGTATCACCTCTATCCCGAATTAGAGGGACACCCTTTGCTTCAGAACGGTATTATACAGACTACCCTGAGACTAAAGCTCCTAAAAGGTATGGTGATACACCACACATTAGACATGACTATAACACACCAGCTCGCACCAGCACTGACCAAGGTACCATGGACTTTGCAAAGTTCTTTGCTCGCCGAGAACTGGTTGCCAAGGGACTTGTAAAGTTCACTGACAAAGCTGAGAACTATAGGTCATGGCGAGCCTCGTTCCAGAACACCATTCAGGGTCTGGAGCTTTCTTGTAGCGAGGAGTTAGATCTCCTAGTAAAGTGGCTTGGGAATGAGTCGGCTGAGTACCCCAAACGACTAAGAGACATTACTATAAAGCATCCAGCCACAGGCCTACGTAAGGTTTGGGAAAGACTTGATGAATGCTATGGGTCCATAGAAGCCATTGAAAATGCTTTATACCAAAGAATTGATGGTTTTCCTAAGATAGGGCCTAAAGGTTATCAAAAACTTAGAGAACTGAGTGATTTGTTGATAGAGTTACAGGTTGCCCAGGAGGAAGGAAATTTGACTGGATTGGCTTTCCTGGACACTGCTAGGGGAGTTAATCCGATCGTGCAGAAACTTCCTTACAACCTACAAGAAAAGTGGGTCACATGTGGTTCACGGTACAAGTAAATTCATAATGTGCCTTTTCCTCCTTTCACTGTATTTGTAAATTTTGTTGTTCAACAAGCTAAAGTCAGAAATGACCCCAGTTTTGACTTCCCCCTGTCGTGTCCCACTACCCCCAGTGTCAAACTCAGTAGGACACCCGTGGCAGTGCATAAAACTAACATTGTTTCCACCGGACTTTCTCAACATGCTAGTAAGCCACCTCCAGAAGAGAACAGACCTCAAGACGTCAGTAAGCAGTGTCCCCTACACAAGAAACCACATCCTCTACTAAAATGCAGAGCCTTCAGGGAGAAGTCTTTAGAGGATCGCAAAGGTTTCCTCAAGGAAAACAACATCTGCTTCAAATGCTGTGCTACAACATCACACCTCGCCAGGAATTGTGAAGCTAGCGTGAAATGTGCAGAATGCAGCAGCACGGATCAAAATACAGCCTTACACCCTGGACCACCCCCACGAGTGTTGTCACAAGCAGAGGAGCATAATGCCAAGCAGAAGGATACTGACGTGCACTCCCCTGAGGTCACTTCTCAATGAACCGAGATCTGCGGAGGACCCGTAGGAGGAAGATCCTGTTCAAAAATCTGCCTTGTCCGAGTCTACCCAGCAGGCCATAGGGACAAAGCGATCAAGATATATGCAATCCTGGATGACCAGAGTAACAGGTCTCTAGGCACGTCCATCTTCTTCAACAACTTCAGCATTGTAGGCCCCGGTTCTCCCTACTCCTTGAAGACATGCGCAGGTACTGTCGAGATGGCGGGGAGGAAAGCAACCGGATACAAAGTGGAGTCTGTAGATGGCCAGATCTGTCTATCATTACTGACCATACTGGAGTGCAATCAGATTCCCGACAAAAGGTCTAAGATACCTTCACCGGAGGTAGCTGCTCATAACCCCCATCTGAAGCGTATAGCTCACATGATACCTGAGTTGGACCCAGAAGCCCTAATAGCTTTACTCTCGGAAGAGATATACTAAGAGTTCACAAGACTAGAGAATATATCAACGGCTTCCAAAACGCTCCATACGCACAGAAGCTTGATCTTGGATGGGTCATTATAGGAGACGTCTGTCTAGGAGGAGCACACAAGTCGACCTCAGTCAACAGTATGCTTACCAATACATTAGAAAATGGAGTTACCGTGCAGCACCCCTCTGCCTTGCCCTTTCTCAGTTCCTTCCAACGAAGACCACTCTTGTGAAGGTGAACAAACCACATAGGGTGTGCAGTCTTCCACAGGACAAAGGAAGACAACAAGACAGCGATGTCCATAGAAGACAGGATGTTCTTGGCCACCATGGATCAGGAAATAGTCAAAGACAAATCAAACAGTTGGGTTGCACCACTACCATTTCGACCTTGGAGACGACGCCTACCAAACAACAGGGAAATGGTCTACAAACGCTTCATCTCCCTCAAGCACAAACTTCAGAGGTCACCTGAGACAAAAGAACACTTCTTTACCTTCATGGAGAAGATCTTACACAACAACCACGCGGAGGTCGCACCCGCACTTCAAGACTCCGAGGAGTGTTGGTACTTACCTATCTTCGGTGTGTACCATCCCAAAAAGCCAGGCCAGATAAGAATGGTATTCGACTCGAGCGCCAAATGTGAAGACGTCTCGTTGAATGATATCCTATTGTCTGGCCCAGACCTCAACAACAGATTCCTAGAAGTACTAATCTGTTTCCGCAAGTATTCAGTGGCATTCATGGCTGACATACAACAGACTGTTTTCTCGTCAAAGAGGAACACAGAAACTATTTGAGGTTCTTCTGGTATCGCGACAACGACCCCAATAAAGACATTGCAGAGTACCGGATGAGGGTACACATCTTCGGGAACAGTCCTTCCCCAGCAGTCGCTATCTATGGCCTCAGAAATTCCGCCAAAGAGGGTGAAGAAAAGTATGGGTCAGATGTCAGATCCTTCGTAGAAAAAGACTTCTATGTAGACGACTGCCTGAAGTCCACACCAACAACTGAGGCTGCAATCAGTCTCCTAAAAAGGGCTCAAGAAATGCTTGCTCTGTCTAACCTGAGGTTGCATAAAATTGCCTCCAACAGCCGAGAATAGATGGAAGCCTTTCCCTCTCAAGACTATTCCAACGATCTAAAGGACTTAGACATAAGCATTGACTCCCTTCCCATGCAGCGGAGCCTAGGATTGCTTTGGGATTTGAAGACGGATGCCTTCACCTTTCAAATGAACAAAGACGAGAAACCCTTCACACGCAGAGGAGTTCTTTCTTTTGTGAATAGCTTGTACGACCCATTGGGTTCGTGGCTCCAGTAACCATCCAAGGCAAGATGATGCTACGGGACTTCACCCAAGAGACATTTGATTGGGATGACCCACTTCGAGCAGAAAAAGCAGGTCTGTGGACCGAGTGGAGGAAGTCTCTCGAAGCCTTGACCGACCTTCGTGTAATACGACCGTATGCTCCTGTGCCACCCATGGAAGTCAAAACACAAAAACTTTGTGTCTTCTGTGATGCATCAGTCAAAGCGATCGCAGCAGTAGCATACCTCAAAACCACAGATGCGAATGAACAGAGCCACATCGGGTTCGTTATGAAGCGGACAAAACTGGCGCCACTCCGTGAACAAACAATACCCAGACTTGAGCCCTGCGCTGCCGTTCTCGCGGTTGAATTGGCCGAACTTATCTCAGATGGGATGAGTCTGGAGATCAAAGACGTCAAATTTTATACAGACAGCAAAGTGGTACTTGGGTATATGTGCAATGAAACGCGACGCTTTTATGTCTAGGTCAGCAACCGGGTACTAAGGATAAGAAGATCCACTTGCTCTAGTTAATGGCACTACGTGCCTACCCATCACAATCCTGCAGACCACGCAACTAGATCCGTTGCACCAAGTCATCTGAGAGACACTACATGGTTCACAGGTCCTGCCTTCTTGCACCGTTCGATACCTGACATCAGAGAGTCTGATACATTCGAACTAGTGGACCCAGATGACGATGACGAGCTTCGTCCTCAAGTGTCTGTTCTACATACATTGACCTCAAGTAATCACCTCAAATCTCATCGATTCAGCAGGTTCTCGACTTGGAAGTCACTCGTTCGAGCCATCGCTTTTCTACTTCATGTAGTTCAGTCCTATAAGAGAACACTACCTACAAGTCAGAGACCCTGTAGAGGATGGCATCACTGCAAGCATGCATTCGCCTTTTCTAATCTGGATAGAGCTAAGATCGCAATACTCCGCGTTATACAAAATGTAGCCAATGTCTTTTGGGACAGATGGAAAAGGCAGTACCTCTCCACTCTGCAAACCAGGACAAAGTGGCAGAAAGACCACCCAAACCTCAAAACTGGCTATGTTGTACTTGTGAAAGACAGTCAAGCACATCGAAATGAGTGGCCACTCGACCTAGTCACCAAACCTTTTCCCAGCAAGGATGGGAAAGTACGTAAGGTAGAGGTCAGAGTGTGCAAGCTTGGGGAGAACAAACTGTTACTCAGGCCTGTAACCGAACTCGTGTTACTAATTTCCCCAAAAGAACCAAATAGTGGCATCCGTTGACGCCAAGCGGGGAGTGTTCTGCCATAAATGGCAGCCTGCTAATAGTCATTCATTGCAATTTCTGTTACAACCCCTAGAGGTTGTTGTTATTCTTTTGAATTGCTGAATTTCCCTTTAAGCTAAATGCATTCTGGGTAAGGAACGCCTCTCTGAGCTGAGAAGAAGCCTGCAGCCATTTTCTCCTTGGATTTGTTAGGAAAAGACCTGCTGATTCACCTCTCTGTAAATTCACCCCTGCCTAGTGTAATACGGTGAGCAAAGCAAATTACATGTGTTAGTGATAGAATCTTAGATGGAAGACTGTAGTAAATGCATTGTACATTGTAATTCTACTTCTTAGTCCTTGCCTTGTTTGTATAGATAAGATTTTCTATGTATTGCAGATGCAGTGACCTTTCACCTACATTCTCATAAGAACTGTATCTCATGTACTGTTATGCTATGTTAACTCTGTATTAACACTGTACTGACTGTAATAATTTTCTTGTTATAGTTTTTACCCATATTCCATATTCCGTATACCGTATTCAACTGCATCTTGGATATACCATATTCAACTGTATCTTGGATATTCCTATATTCACTATATATTCCACGTATACTGCAATCAAGTTCACGTTACCAGCCAATAAATCAAGGCTACTGAATTCAGTATGTTTATTTGAAATGTGAACGAGGGTTTAGCTGTATGCCGAAGATTCACAGCGTTACGTGAAAGAAGGCAGAACACCTACGACCATGACACGCGGGATCCGGCATAGGATTGGCGAACTGCGTCCCCAGAAGCGAGGTATAGTTCGGACGGTTGGGGGTCTGGCGTACGTTTCTTCCTGGTTCGAAACACCCGAAGATTCCCTTCATAATAACCAAAGGTCACTTGCGCCCTCACGGAGAAGGGTATGTCTGGATCCTGCCTGGGCACGGACGGGGGAGCGCTATGATGTGTTGTTCTTCATGTGCGCAAGCAGTCCCTGTGGGTGGGGTGAAGTGGTCCAAAAGACTTTATGATCCGGTCGGTGCTAGAGTGACATTAAGCGGAGGGATGAGGGGCCTAGAGGTGTCTTATGGAACCCAGGTGCCAAAAGGACTGCTAAATTTAATACCAGAAGATAGTGTAGAAGGAACCTTAAAGGGACATGTAATGGTGCCAATGTGATGCGAACTGAAGTAGTGCAGGAGTGGAAGAGAAATAAAGAGAGTTTGTTTAAAAAAAGAAATCATGCCTCGGCTTTATTGTCTGTGAGCAAGAATGCAGTGTTGCCTGGACTGTTGCAGGGTCCTCCTGTGTGTGGTGTGGCGACGGGGAAGCAAGGGGTTAACGAGTGGCTGTGCTGCGGCCTGTTGACACCTGCAGGCATGACTTACACTGCTTGCCCCGTGCCAACCGCCACCTCATACAGGACAGGAGAATTAGTACTGTGCTGTTTATCTATACGGAATAATACAGATACTGAGAATTTTATCCAGTATTCTGTGTAGGAGAGTGGTACTGTGCTGTGTATATATACAGAATACTACAGGTACTGAGGATTACAACTGGTATACAAGATAAGAGAAGTGGTACTGTGCAGTTTATCTATAAAGAATAATACAGATACTGAAAATTACACCCAGTATAAAGCACAGGAGAAACGGTAGTGTGCACTGCATATATACACTGTGTGCAGAATTATTAGACAAATGAGTATTTTGATCACATGATAATTTTATACATGTTGTCCTACTCCAAGCTGTATAGGCTTGAGAGCCAACTACCAATTAAGTAAATCAGGTAATGTGCATCTCTGTAATGAGGAGGGGTCTGGTGTAATGACATCAACACCCTATACAAGGTGTGCTTAATTATTAGGCAACTTCCTTTCCTTTGGCAAAATAGGTGAGAAGAGAGATTTGACGGGCTCTGAAAAGTCCAAAATTGTGAGATGTCTTGGGGATGCAGCAGTCTTGAAATTGCCAAACATTTGAAGCGTGATCACCAAACAATCAAGCGTTTCATGGCAAATAGCCAACAGGGTCGAAAGAAGCGTGTGGGGCAAAAAAGACGCAAAATAACTGCCCATGAATTGAGGAAAATCAAGCTGCTGTGAAGCTGCCAAGATGCCATTTGCCCCCAGTTTGGCCATATTTCAGAGCTACAACAATATTGGAGTATCAAAAAGCACAAGGTGTGCCATACTCAGGGACAAGGCCAAGGTAAGGAAACCTGAAAAACAACCACCTTTGAACAAGACTGGGCCAAGAAATATCTTAAGACTGATTTTTCAAAGGTTTTATGGACTGATGAAATTAGAGTGAGTCTTGATGGGCCAGATGGATAGGCCAGAGACTGGATCAGTAAAGGGCAGAGAGCTCCACTCCAACACCAGCAAGGTGGAGGTGGGGTACTGGTATGGGCTGGTATCATCAAAGATGAACTTGTGGGACCTTTTCGGGTTGAGGATGGAGTGAAGCTCAACTCACAGACCTACTGCCAGTTTCTGGAAGACAACTTCTTCAAACAGTGGTACAGGAAGAAGTCGGTATCGTTCAAGAAAAACACGATTTTCATGCAGGACAATGCTCCATCACATGCATCCAACTACTCCACAGCGTGGCTGGCCAGTAAAGGTCTAAAAGATGAAAAAATAATGACATAGCCCCCTATTTCAGTTTCATATATCTAATAACTGATGGACTGAGTAATATTTCTGGATTGAAATGAGGTTTATTGTACTAACAGAAAATGTGCAATCCGCATTTAAACAAAATTTGACCGGTGCAAAAGTATGGGCACCCTTATCAATTTCTTGATTTGAACACTCCTAACTACTTTTTACTGACGTACTAAAGCACTAAATTTGTTTTGTAACCTCATTGAGCTTTGAACTTCATAGGCAGGTGTATCCAATCATGAGAAAAGGTATTTAAGGTGGCCACTTGCAAGTTGTTCTCCTATTTGAATCACCTATGAAGAGTGGTATCATGGACTCCTCAAAACAACGCTCAAATGATCTGAAAACAAAGATTTTTCAACATAGTTGTTCAGGGGAAGGATCCAAAAAGTTGTCTCAGAGATTTAAACTGTCAGTTTCCACTGTGAGGAACATAGTAAGGAAATGGAAGAACACAGGTACAGTTCTTGTTAAGCACAGAAGTGGCAGGCCAAGAAAAATATCAGAAAGGCAGAGAAGAAGAATGGTGAGAACAGTCCAGGACAATCCACAGACCACCTCCAAAGACCTGCAGCATCATCTTGCTGCAGATGGTGTCAATGTGCATCGGTCAACAATACAGCGCACGTTGCACAAGGAGAAGCTGTATGGGAGAGTGATGCGAAAGAAGCCGTTTCTGCAAGCACGCCACAAACAGAGTCGCCTGAGGTATGCAAAAGCACATTTGGACAAGCCAGTTACATTTTTGAAGAAGGTCCTGTGGACTGATGAAACAAAGATTGAGTTGTTTGGTCATACAAAAAGGTATTATGCATGGAGGCAAAAAAACACGGCATTCCAAGAAAAGCACTTGCTACCCACAGTAAAATTTGGTGGAGGTTCCATCATGTTTTGGGGCTGTGTGGCCAATGCCGGCACCGGCATTCTTGTTAAAGTTGAGGGTCGCATGGATTCAACTCAGTATCAGCAGCTTCTTGACAATAATGTGCAAGAATCAGTGACGAAGTTGAAGTTACACAGGGGATGGATATTTCAGCAAGACAATGATCCAAAACACCGCTCCAAATCTACTCAGGCATTCATGCAGAGGAACAATTACAATGTTCTGGAATGGCCATCCCAGTCCCCAGACCTGAATATCATTGAAAATCTGTGGGATGATTTGAAGCGTGCTGTCCATGCTCGGCGACCATCAAACTTAACTGAACTGGAATTGTTTTGTAAATAGCAATGGTCAAATATACCTTCATCCAGGATCCAGGAACTCATTAAAAGCTACAGGAAGCGACTAGAGGCTGTTATTTTTGCAAAAGGAGGATCTACAAAATATTAATGTCACTTTTATGTTGAGGTGCCCATACTTTTGCACTGGTCAAATTTTGTTTAAATGCGGATTGCACATTTTCTGTTAGTCCAATAAACCTCATTTCAATCCAGAAATATTACTCAGTCCATCAGTTATTAGATATATGAAACTGAAATAGCTGTTGCAAAAACCCAAATTGTTATAAAGAAAAAAGGTTAACATTAATAGGGGTGCCCAAACTTTTTCATATGACTGTACCAATAAAAATTATTAGTAATACACCAGCAATTCCAGATTGACTAAAGAGGTGGCAAGCTTATAAAGGACACCTCTTCAGTCACTATCTTTCTTTATAACCTTGCCACCTCTTCAATATGGAATTGCTGGTGTATTACTAATTTTTTTTACTTTTATTCTGAAGATTCCCAGCTGCAGTATTTCCTATTTCTCTTTAACATGAAACAGCTGTGAGGAGCCTGAACTATGACTGACATTTGTGGCCCCTCTGTGGTGACATAAGGGTTTACCCTCTTACTTGGTCTCCAGGGTGGAAACGCAAAGTATTGCTGCTTTCTGTGTGAGTGGGATAGTCAAGCAACAGAATATCACTACAATAAAAGAGACTGACTTCTCCGATATTCACTTCAGACAGGGAATAAAAATATCCTGCATCCAGCACTTGCTGACCCACAGAAGATTGTTATCTCCACTGCATATCAAGTTGGGCCTAATGAAGAACTTTGTAAAGGCAATGGATAAAAATGCAAAAAACATTCAAGTATCTCACTGATAAATTTCCAAAGTTCAGTAAGGCTATGTGCGCACGTTGCGTACAGTTCACTGCAGAAATTTCTGCAGCGATCTGAAGAGCGCATGTGCGCTGTAAATCGCTGCAGAAATGTCCGTAGTGAAGCCGATTCCATGCGCTCTGCCTGCAGCTCCTCCCATAGACAGAGCAGGGGCTGCCGGCAAAGCACACGGAAGAAGTGACATGTCACTTCTTTGAACGCAGCGCTTCGGCAGTAGCTGAAGCGCTGCGCTCTAAAACGCCACGTGCGCACGGCCCCTGCACAATCTCCATAGACTGTGCAGGGGAGGCAGGACGCATGCAGTTACGCTGCGCTACAAAGCGCAGCGTAACTGCATGTATTTACGCAACGTGCGCACATAGCCTTAAGCAAAGATTAAGTAAGGAGTCATTATTGGACCTCAGGTTCGTAAGCTTCTTTAAGATGAGGATTTTTTCCATTTGTTGCAGGCAAGAAAAAGGTTACATGTTTAGCATTTGCATTAGTGGTAATATTTGGGAAAAATCACATCACAATGACTCTGGGATAGTAGGGACCAGGGGCCACTAAGCTGTTACTCAAGCTATTCTCAGGGATACCCCTAATGGTGGGGATACCTGAGTCTCGTTTCTGGCTCTTCTCCTGGCCAATCCTGATCTGTTTCCCCTCTCCCTCCCCCCCAGGGAGGGACGGGACAGGAGTGTAAAGAAAGTCACAGATATAGACAGAAGAAGGGAAAACCCAAACATTGTCAAACAGCACACACATATAGGTGAAGAGAATAAGAGATTTAGGAGGAAACACAAGAGAAGGAAGGAAGCTACAAAACAAGAGGCGTAAACTTTTAAATTCACAACCAGCAAATAGCACAATATTCACCAGAGAAGGGGAGCAGATGTGCTTGACTTCCCCACCACATGTGATCAAAGGAATCTAACAAGCAAACAAGCAGAGATTAACTCTTGTTAGCCTGCTTATGATTCAGCACACAGCCGGTGGACACCCAAGTCTGTCTGTAGTGATACCAGACAGCAGAGAAACCATCAAGCAGAGTGTCAGAATCTGCAATGTGAATGTGACGCCCTGGACACCCAGGGGTCACAGGTCACTACACTCACCACATACACCCCCACCCCAGTAAGGTACCACCAGTCAACCAAAAGACCTGATTGCCTCCCTCAGAGTCAGAAAGGCACACCAGGTGGGCAGAGTCAGGCGGAAAGACATGTCCTCCGAGGAGTCTGCTGGCCTGAGGCAGGAAAACACTAGGGAGTTCAAGTTTAGAGTTTGAGGAGAGAGGAGTTCAGTTCCGTGTGGGGCCTGGTATGGAGCCTAGGACCCCAGATCAGTCAGGCAGGCAGACGGTAGTGGTCACCTGCAGGAGACCGGGAATACGACCAGCGGAACAGTAAGGGACCGGGACAGGGTAGTGGCCCGCCGGAACCGAACCGGGGAGCTAACTGAATACCGGAGCACCAGGCAGGATACTCAGACCCCGACTAGGCTATAAGCCACCACCATAGTCAAATCAACTGATTGCGGTCTGGACCTCAGGGGTTCATTCCCACCTAAGTCCCGATTGAAGGCAACAGCCCAACCTGTCCGGATAGTAGCCACCGCAAGAGGCCAGAGATCCAAGGGCCAGCGTCTGCGGGCAAACGGGCTCCTACGACACATACACGCCGGGGAGCGGGCTACCAGTGCCCAGGCACGGTAGCCAAAATCACATAAAGGTGCAGGAGAAAGGCGGACATTACCAACCTATCTGGAGAAACTGCAGCCGGCTGTGGGCCCCGTTCATCACCCCGTTTGGTTTACCAGTGACTCTGTGTGGTTTAATCATGAGTACACCAGTGCCATCAGGCACCGCACCGCGCTGCACCGCAACCCTGCCCCTGCACCCGGCCTTTACCACCGGGCCCCAGGACTAATATCCCCTACCCACGGAGGGCTCAACACCTAGCTGCGCCACTACACCGCTCCCGGGGTTCCCCGTACCTTTACCGCAGCGGTGGTCTCCACCATCACCACAACCCGTGGGTAGCGTCACGAACTTTCCAAAAAAAAAACCAACCACTCCCACAACCCCTGCGTGCACCTCCTTTCCAGAGCGACATGACCCCCGGGTCCGGAGGCGCTCGAGCCACCGACACACACGTGCCCGGACCCGAGCAGTTCGGCGGTCGCAGCCGGGGTGGTACATGAACAGAACCTGATGCCGCCATGACATTCAGTGAAGTTTGTGCAAAACTCTGTGTGACAATCCAAGAACAGATAACTTTGAAGAGTTGGTTGAAAATCTCCCCAGAACATATAAAAATCTTGGCTGTAACATGTCTTTAAAGATTAATTTCTTGCATTCACATCTACAGTGTTTTCCACCAAACTGTGGAGCAGTGAGTGACGAGCACGGTGAGAGAGTTCACAAGGTATTGAGCATATTGAGAAAAGGGAAATGGAGTCCATTAATGCTTGAAGATTACTGCTGGACAATTGTAAGACACAAGCAAAACAGAGATGTCACTGATGAGGACCAAATTTTGTAGTGCAATTTCTGTAATAGTTTATAATTCTCAATAGGGTTTAGAGAGGTTTTACTTATTTAACTGGTTTCTAAGATTCTTCTAAATAAATATCATAAAGTTAGCATAACAAAATATTGTGTATCTTTATACAATCATGTCCAAAAGTGTTGGAACCCTTGAAATTGCTCCAGAAAATGAAATCATTTCTCCAAGAAAATTATTGAAATTACACATGTATTGTTATACACATGTTTATTTCCTTTGTGTGTATTGGAACAACACAAAAAAAGTGGAAAAAAAAGCAAATGGGTCATAATTTCACACAAAACCCCCATATTGGGCCCCCCAAAAAATGTTGCCACATTTCCAAAATTGTGGGTAAACAACTTTGTTTCAAGCATGTGATTCTCATGCAAACTCACATGTAGAAAGTAACAAGTGTTGGCAATATTAAAATCACACCTGAAACCAGATAAAAAGGGGAGAAGTTGAATTAATCTTTGCACTGTGTATCTGTCTGTGCCAAACTAAGCATGGAGAACAGAAGGAGGAGAGAACTGTATGAGGACTTGAGAACCAAAATTGTTGAAAAATATCAACAATCTCAAGGTTACAAGTCCATCTCCAAAGTTCTTGATGTTCCTTTGTCCACAGTGTGCAACATAGTTAAGAAGTTTACAACCAATGACACTGTGGCTAATCTCCCTGTACGTGGACAGCAGAGAAAAATTGATGAAAGGTTGCAGGGCCGGCCTTAACCTGAATGTCGCCCTGTGCAAAACTGCCCTTTGGTGCCCCCCCCTACTGATTTTTTACCCAGTTTTCCCAGGAAACAAACGAGGACAGAAGGCCATCTTTTTTTATACCCTAAGAAAATTGATCTCTTCAAATGTACAATAAATTACAAATTTGTGCTGGGGAATCTGCACCTCAAATCCACCACGTCTGATCTCGTTTATTTAGAGGTCTTCCGATTTCAACCATTTATGCTGAATCCATGGAACCCCAGCTCCGACTGCACCCCTCAAGCCCTCCACACTCACCACCATTCTTGGAAAAACGTGTGTGTGTATATATATATATATATACACACACACACATACACAGTCATGGCCAAAAGTGTTGGCACCTTTGAAGTTGTTCCAGAAAATAAAGCATTTCCCTTAGAAAATTAATAATAAACCCCATAGACCTCCTCTCTCCATAATATACTCTCTACACCACCCCTTTCCATTATCTCTCTCCCACACTGCCCATATTTATAATATTCCCCCCACACACTGCCCCTCAGTGTACCCCCACATGATCTCCCTGTGTATAATATCCCCACACACTGCCCCTCTGTAAGATATCTCTCTCACACACACACACACACACACACACACACTGCTCCTCTGTATAATATCTCTCCCACACACTGCTCCTCTGTATAATATCTCTCCCACACACATTGCTCCTCTGTATACTATCTCTCACACACACACTGCTCTCTGTATATTATCTCTCCCACACACACTGCTCCTCTGTATAATATCTCTCCCACACACACTGCTCCTCTGTATAATATCCCGCACACACTGCTCCTCTGTATAATATCCCCCTACACCTCAGTACACTATCTCCCACACACACACACACTGCACCTCAGTATACTATCCCCCCACACACTGCTCCTCAGTATAATATACACCCACACACTGCTTCTCAGTATAATATCCCCCCACACACTGGTTCTCTGTATAATATCCCCCCCACACAATGCCCCTCTGCATTATACCCCCCACACACTGGTCTTCTGTATAATATCCCCACATGCACACTGCTCCTCTGTTTAGTATCCCCCCACACTGTTTATTAATATAATATCCCCCACACACACTGTTCCTGTGTATATCCTCCCACCCACACTGCTCCTGTGTATAATATCCTCCCACACACTGCTCCTCTGTATAATATCCTCCGACACACTGCATCTCTGTATAATATGCACACACACAATGACCCTCTGAAAAATATCCCTCACGTACGCTGCCCCTTTGTACAATATCCCCCACACAAACTGCCCCTCTTCATATATATCCTCACACACACACACACACACAATGCTCCTCTGTATATCACCCCACACACACTACCCCTCTGTATACTATCCCCCCACACACATTGTCTCTCTATATAATATCCTCCTGGTATATATGTCCAAGTCCTGGTATATATGTCTGCATCCTGGGCCCTTCCTGGTATGCATGTCCCCATCCTTGTTTATTTGTCCCTTCCCAGCAAATATATATATATATATATCCACATCCTAGGCTCCTCCTGATGTATATATATTCCCCTCCTGGGCACATTCTGGTATATATGTCCCCATCCTTGTTTTTGTCCCCTTCCTGGTATATATCTCCACCTTCTTGTGTATATGTGCCTTTCCTGGGTTTCTCCCCATATATTTGTCTACTGCAAAAAGAAAAAAAACAAACATTTTACTCACCCTCCCCGGCTCCCACATCCTGCAGCGTCCTCTCTGAGCAGCGATGCATTTCAGCTGGATGTGTGCCCTCCACACATCCAGCTAAAGCAAGGCAGGGGCTGCAGTCAGCGAGCACCCCCACAACCCGAGGCTGGAACAGCGCCCCCCCACGGCTGGAGTCAGCGCCCCCCCCGCAGCTGGAGTCAGCATTCCCCCCACCCCTGGAGTCTGCACCCCCCCGCCCCTGGAGTCAGCGCCCCACCCCTGCCCCCCGCAGCTGGAGTCAGCGCCCCCTACCCCGCCCCCCGCGGTTGTAGTCAGCGCCGCCCCACCACCACCCGCGGCTGTAGTCAGCGGCCCCTCCCCGCCCCCTGCGGCTGTAGTCAGCGGCCCCTCCCCGCCCCCTGCGGCTGTAGTCAGCAGCCCCCCACCACCACCCGCGGCTGTAGTCAGCGGCCCCTCCCCGCCCCCTGCGGCTGTAGTCAGCGGCCCCTCCCTGCCCCCTGCGGCTGTAGTCAGTGGCCCCCCACCACCATCCGCGGCTGTAGTCAGCGGCCTTCCCCGCCCCCTGCGGCTGTGATCAGCAGCCCCCACCACCACCCGCGGCTGTAGTCAGCGGCCTCCTCACCACCCGAGGCTGTAGTCAGCGCCCCCCGCCTCCGCGGCTGTAGTCAGCGCCCCCCCCGCCACCCGCGGCTGTAGTCAGCGGCCCCCCCGCCCCCTGCGGCTGTAGTCAGCGGTTCCCCGCGGCTGTAGTCACCGGCCCCCCAGCCCCCAGCAGCTGTAGTCAGCAGCCCCCCCGCACCCCGCAGCTGTAGTCAGCGGCCCCCACCCTCGCGGCTGTAGCCAGCGGCCCCCCTGCTCCCTGCGGCTGTAGTCAGCGGCCTCCCCGCCCCCCGCGGCTGTAGTCAGCGGCCCCCCCATCCCCCGCAGCTGTAGTCAGTGGCCCCCCCACCCCCCGCGGCTGAAGCCAGCGCCCCCCCCGCGGCTGTAGTCAGTGGCCCCCCCACCACCCGCGGCTGTAGTCAGCGGCCCCTCCCCCCACCCTCCGCGGCTGTAGTCAGTGGCCCCCCCGCCCCCTGCGGCTGTAGTCAGTGGCTCCCCCACCACCCCCGGCAATCTTCAGCTCATAGAGCGTCTACCTCTCCCTGCCGGATGCCGCGCGCTCGCTAGCTCCGCGTTGCCCGCAGCACTGTGATGAGGTGCAGAGTGATGACATCATATTGGGCTGCGGGATGATGCGCTGCCTCCCTGCTCTGCTCCAGTCACAGTGCCTCCCCCACCACATGGCTAATTTGAATGTGATGCCCTAGAAGGACTTCGCATGCACCTTAGTCATGTGCAGACTGCAGTTGTGGCTGAAGCGACACCGCGCCCCTCTGCTGCAGCTGTGACTGGGGCTCGGTGAAGGTGGTGGGCCCGGCTGGCCAGGCGCTACATAAAGTTAAGTAAGTAACCAGCGACGGTTACAGTAAAAACGCTGTGCTGGGACCGGAGGAGCCAGGAAATGTACAACTTCTTACCTCTCTGCCGCGCCCCCCCCTGAAGCATGGCTGTCGGCGCCCTGTGCGACCGCACAAGTCGCACATGCCTAAAGCCGGCCATGAAAGGTTGCATTGCAGGACAGTTTGGATGGTGGATGAGACGCTCCAATGAACTGCCAAAGAAATTCAAGCTGTCCTGCAGGCTCAGAGTGCGTCAGTGTCAGTGTGAGCGATCCATCAAAATTTGACTAAAATGAAACGTTGTGTCATGAGACCCAGGAGGACCCTCTGCTGAGAACAATACATAAAAAAGACTGCAGTTTGCCAAAATGTACATGCGTAAGCCAAAATTCTTCTGGGAAAGTGTATTGTGAATAGATGAGACCAATATAAAAGCTTTTTGGTGAAGCACATCATTCTAGTGTTTACCAAAAACGGAATGAAGCCTACAAAGAAAAGAACACAGCACCTACAGTCAAATGGGGGAGGCTCACAGATATTTAGGGATTGTTTTGCTGCCAAAGGATATTGGGTCGCAATGTAGTGCCCAGTATCAGAAAGCTTGGTTTGTGTCCTAGGTCATAGGTCTTCTAGCAGGACAATTTCCCCAAACATACTTCAAGAAGCCCTCAGGAGTGGATGTAAACAAATAGCTGGAGAGTTCTGAAGGGCCCACCAATGGGTCCAGATCTAAATCCCATTGAACACCTCTGGAGAGCTCTTAAAATTACTGTTGGGAGAAGGCAGCCTTCAAATATGAGAGACCTGGAGCAGTTTGTAAAAGAAGAGTGTCCATAATTCCAGATGAGAGATGTAAGAAGCTTGTTGATGGTTAAAGGAAGCGATTGATTGCAGTTGTTTATTCGTAAGAATGTACATCCAAATATGTCCAATTTGCCTTTTTTTAACTCTGTTTTCTTTTTGTGTTTTTCCAATACACACAAAGGAAATTAACATGAGTATAACAAAACATATATAATTGCAATAATTTTCTGTGAGTAAAGCGGGCTTTACATGCTATGAATCGATCAAGTGATCTTGTTGAGGTCACGGAATTTGTGACGCACATCCGGTCGCTTTAGCGATGCCGTTGCGTGTGACACCTATGAGCGATTTTGCATTGTTGAAAAAATGTGCAAAATCGCTCATCGGTGAGATGGGGGTCCATTCTTAAATATTGTTACTGCAGCAGTAACAAAGTTGTTCCTCGTTCCTGCGGCAGCTCACATCGTTCCGTGTGACACCGCAGGAACGAGGCAGCTCGCCATACCTGCCTCCCGGCCACAATGTGCAAGGAAGGAGGTGGGCGGGATGTTCGTCCCGCTCATCTCCGCCCCTCGGCTTCTATTGGGCGGCATTTTAGTGACGCTGCTGTGACGTCGCTGTGATGCTGAACGAACCGCCTCCTTAGAAAGGAGGCGGTTCGCCGGTCACAGCGACGTCGCAGGGAAGGTAAGTCCGTGTGACGGGTCCGGGCGATGTTGTGCGACACGGGCAGAGATTTACCCGTGTCGCACAACCGATGGGGGCGGGTACGCATGCTGGCGATATCGGTACCGATATCACAGTGTGTAAAGCGGCCTTAAGACTTCATTTTCTGACAATTTTAAGGATGCCAACACTTTTGGACATGACTGTATTTCTAAAACTAATAATGTTTCAAAGTACTGAAATTTGTATGCATTCATTATAATTTGATATCATAGAAAGATGAACCAACAAAAATATTCAATGTCAGATGAATTTTGGAGGTCAAAATCATTAAGAAATGGCTCATTTCATAACTGAACCTGATGACTTTTGAAAATATGTAGAACAGTATTATGAGATTGGGGTCTTGTGTACCCCATAAGAACGGAGTGGTGGTGCATATATAGGATCATGACGAAAACATCCATATTAGTCTGTGTTTTACAGTCATCTATACTGTACTTTTTCCATCTCCCACCCACATCATGCGCACAGGACCAGATGGAAGGATCGTTCACCACATCCCTCCAGATGGAAAACCTTTGTTTACTTTAGCACGAATCAGCAGTTATGTTAGAATATATTGGCTAAACTGCTCTTATCAGGAAAACAATAGGGTTAATTTATAACCTGCGATCAGTGTGTTGTGCATATTTGTCCGGCGCACTGAGAAAAGTGACCTTTACTGATATGACACTTTGAGCACCAGGTGAGACTGTTTTTTTACGGATCCAAATGTCGCCTGCTGTTAAAGCATTACTGCAGCAAGGAGCTTAGATGGCTTATCTAACAATGGTTCTTATAAATCTGACTACGCAGTCTTGTTCATTTTACAGTATTCCTCCAGTTAGCATATATTTGACTACAAATCACATGCAAAAAAACACACTTAATAGGAACCTGTCACATGAAAAAACGCTATTAATCTGCAGCTATGGGGTTAATCTACAGGTTAATAGCATTTTGAACCTGCCCAGCACCAGCACTTAGAGCCCCGCTGCCGGGAGGAAATGAACTTCATTCCTTCTGGCAGCGTTCGTTCCAGTCATGGAGGCGGAGCCGACGAGGTTTCAGTCACTGCTCAGTGGGCTATAACCACACTCCTAGCAATGACTGACAGCCGGGCCTAATGCTGTGTCGACTGTCAGTCAGTGCAGGGGGCGCAGTTACAGCTGCCGCTTAATATACACTGATGGTAACTGAAACTGTGCCCCATGACTGGAAGCCCAATGCTGCCAGAAGGAATAAAACTAATTTACTCCTGGAAGCAGGACTCAAAGCACTGGTACCAGGCAGGTTCAAACCCCTATTAACCTGCAGATTAACCCTATATCTGCAGGGGTTTCACATGACAGGTTCCGTTTAAAATGAGATATGACATGTATAATTAGACTATCTACAAGATAGCTGCTTAGTTCTAATGATCTACAGCACCCTAGTAGTATCTATTCCTCAATTACTACGCCACATCCCCTATACGCATTAGATAGCTGATTGCTCGACTGACCACTATTTTCCTCAACTTGGCTATACACAAGAGCACTCCCTCTGCTGACATCTGCTGTGCTTTCTATAAGAGAGCCGCTGTCAAACAATTCTGGCGGTGACTTACCTCTAGGGAACATACAGTGCCTACAAGTAGTATTCAACCCCCTGCAGATTTTGCAGGTTTGATAAGATGCAAATAAGTTAGAGCCTGCAAACTTCAAACAAGAGCAGGATTTATTAACAGATGCATAAATCTTACAAACCAACAAGTTATGTTGCGCAGTTAAATTTTAATAAATTTTCAACATAAAAGTGTGGGTCAATTATTATTCAACCCCTAGGTTTAATATTTTGTGGAATAACCCTTGTTTGCAATTACAGCTAATAATCGTCTTTTATAAGACCTTATCAGGCCGGCACAGGTCTCTGGAGTTATCTTGGCCCACTCCTCCATGCAGATCTTCTCCAAGTTATCTAGGTTCTTTGGGTGTCTCATGTGGACTTTAATCTTGAGCTCCTTCCACAAGTTTTCAATTGGGTTAAGGTCAGGAGACTGACTAGGCCACTGCAACACCTTGATTTTTTCCCTCTTGAACCAGGCCTTGGTTTTCTTGGCTGTGTGCTTTGGGTCGTTGTCTTGTTGGAAGATGAAATGATGACCCATCTTAAGATCCTTGATGGAGGAGTGGAGGTTCTTGGCCAAAATCTCCAGGTAGGCCGTGCTATCCATCTTCCCATAGATGCGGACCAGATGGCCAGGCCCCTTGGCTGAGAAACAGCCCCACAGCATGATGCTGCCACCACCATGCTTGACTGTAGGGATGGTATTCTTGGGGTCGTATGCAGTGCCATCCAGTCTCCAAACGTCACGTGTGTGGTTGGCACCAAAGATCTCGATCTTGGTCTCATCAGACCAGAGAACCTTGAACCAGTCTGTCTCAGAGTCCTCCAAGTGATCATGAGCAAACTGTAGATGAGCCTTGACATGACGCTTTGAAAGTAAAGGTACCTTACGGGCTCGTCTGGAACGAAGATCATTGCGGTGGAGTACGTTACTTATGGTATTGACTGAAACCAATGTCCCCACTGCCATGAGATCTTCCCGGAGCTCCTTCCTTGTTGTCCTTGGGTTAGCCTTGACTCTTCGGACAAGCCTGGTCTTGGCACGGGTGGAAACTTTGAAAGGCTGTCCAGGCCGTGGAAGGCTAACAGTAGTTCCATAAGCCTTCCACTTCCGGATGATGCTCCCAACAGTGGAGACAGGTAGGCCCAACTCCTTGGAAAGGGTTTTGTACCCCTTGCCAGCCTTGTGACCCTCCACTATCTTGTCTCTGATGGCCTTGGAATGCTCCTTTGTCTTTCCCATGTTGACCAAGTATGAGTGCTGTTCACAAATTTGGGGAGGGTCTTAATTAGTCAGAAAAGGCTGGAAAAAGAGATAATTAATCCAAACATGTGAAGCTCATTGTTCTTTGTGCCTGAAATACTTCTTAATACTTTAGGGGAACCAAACAGAATTCTTGTGGTTTGAGGGGTTGAATAATAAATGACCCTCTGAATAAACTTTTCACAATTTAAAAAAAATAAATAAAAAAAGAAATAACATTCTTTTTTGCTTCAGTGCATTTCACACTTCCAGGCTGATCTACAGTCCAAATGTCACAATGCCAAGTTAATTCCGAATGTGTAAACCTGCTACATCTGCAGGGGGTTGAATACTACTTGTAGGCACTGTAAGGTTCAGACGTCCTAAATTCGGACATGCTGTATCTTTATCTCCAACATCATTGGTCCGGTGCCCCCATACACATTAGACTGTCAATGAAACATGTCAATATCGGTGGGTTAGGCCAACGTGTATGTGGCCTTTGATTCTTCGCAGCTCAGAGCATGATCAGTTAGCGCCAACACATTACAAACAATTGGACTTTTCTCTCCAAGATTGCATTTGGATTTTAAGCTGTGAATTTACTGTTCTTCCAAAAAAGGGATGAGCTGCTGCACATTTATATCACAAAGGTTCCCAGAAGGATCCCAGTTCATGCATTTATGTGCCTGTGGTCTATTTATACCATGGCACATGCACCTCTTCCAATAATCTGGACTCAGATTTACAATAGTCAAAAATTCAGTGGTCATAAAATTGAAGAAAGTCTGATAACTTCTTCCAAATGGTATGGTCATGGGACATCAGAAAATCTACCAAGGAACGAGAAGTTTAATGGATTCATTTACCACAGTTGTTGCCATTATGACATTGTTAATAATGTTAGTTTAGATGTTTAGGAGGTTATTCTTTGTTTGCTCATACAGTACTTTTTTACCCCTTCTGTCATTTAATTCACCTGAAATTCACAAATTTGATATGCTATTAGACTTCATTATACTAGGCTTCTTGTATTATGCATATGGGGTATGAGATCTGGCAATAAAATAATTAATAATAATCCAACTGAAATCTTTTCTCTGACCTAGATTTTTTATTGATAGGTAGAATAAACCTATCAATAAAAAATCACAAAAAAGATTTCAGTTGGATATCTTGAATTAACTTGGATTTAACCTTTAAAAAAAAAATCACAAACTCTGATTCATTTGTTAAATACCTGTATATTAATTTTAGCTTTTCAAAAACAAAGCTCTCAATCCCACATTGATTTAACTATCAAAAGTTTAGCCTATTACCATATTTTGTGGACCATTAGACGCAGCTAGGTTTTAGAAGAGAAAAATAGGAAAAAATTTGAAGCAAAAAATGTGGTCATGATGCATCGTTATAGGGGAATTTGCGGCTGCTGACACTGTTATGGAGGTAATGTCCCCCAATTCTTTACTAATGTTCCCGATTCTGGGCCCCTTCCAGGTATACGTGTCCCACAACCTGGTGTATATGTCCTCCATCCGGTATATACTTTCCCCAACCTTATCCCATCCTGGTATGTATGACCTTCATCCTGGGCCCATCTTGGTATATATAGCCTTCATCCTGGGCCCATCCTGGTATATATTGATGTCCATTCTGGGCCCATTCTGGTATATATGTCCCTCATCTTGATATACATGATCCCCATCCTGGTCTTTAATGCGGGAAGCCTAAATATAATGTTTTAAGTGAGCTTTGTCTACAGAGAGTATTTGGAGGGAACAGTAGGTGCCTCAATTTTTTTCACTACATTAGACCATTTTTGCTATAACTGTTCATCCAGAAATGTATTTAATACTGATAAGTAAATATAACTAGTACATAATTAGACGTAGTTAAGTGAAATTCTTGAATTGATTCTGGCGTTTGACCTATGTCAGTTGGTCTGGCAGCTGCCCAAGAACAGCTTCTTTGAAGATCACTGAAGTCTGTTCATTATGTGGGAATAATAAGTCCTTAGATATAGATATTGCAGAAAAGGACTACAGAGTGTCCTAAAGACCATCTATGAACTCTGAATAGTACCCTTCTCTATGCATGAAGAACCACCCTATACATACTTTATCTGTAATTGTTGCAGACTTATGGAAATGCATGTAGAGAAACTATGATAAAGATAGGAGATTTTACAAGTAATAACAAAAAAAACAAAATTTCTTACATTACGTTGTTTTCGAATTGGCCAATCTCATTATTATTAAACATCGCTTCATGTGTGAAACTATTCTAAAGTTTCTGGGTGTCACTCGACTTTTGACCAATGGCATTCGTCAAGGGAAAGAATAATCAGTCATGTAAAACCTCAACATGCCTAATCCTTTGCGGCTGTAGAAGATAAAATGATGGGAGAATTGTCTGGCACTGGTGTATTGCTCTGTACTCATCGGAATAAACAAGCCTTTATGTCTTTGGTGAAGTCGAAAGATATAGACAGTATTTCCATGTGTATGGCTAGCTTATTGTCATGAATCAGCCATTCACTGTGTCATAAGAACGCTGTGAGTGACAGCTCAACCACCCAATAGTTGGCAGAAGTGTGCTGGGCTGTCAAGACTCTGAATGAAAGCAAAGGCACCCAACCTGGGACTGGAGCAGACTAGGCCATTCCCATGCAAATTGCGGATTGCCTTGCAGCCTTATCATGGCTTGTGGCTCCTGGGCTTCCTCCAGGCGTTGCCCTTTCAGGTGATAGCCTGGTTATTTAGCTGGATGGCAGTGGTTAGATGATCACTGTCAGCTATGGTTTTAAGCCCAGTGGTAATTCCTTTTAACATTGTGTACAATAGAGAAATGAAATTTGACTCCAAATTCTGGAGAGCCTTTTATATGAAACTGGGAATTGACTTGTCATTTTCCTCTTTCTACCACCCTGAAACCAACGGTCAGATAGAAAAGACAAATCAATCTTTGGAACAAATTTTGAGATGTTTAGTACTGGCTCAGTAGGAGGACTGGTTTCATTTTTACCTCTTCCTGAGTTCGTCTTTAAGTCGGGGCAATCAGTCCACTGGAACCTCCCTGTTCTTCTGAAATTATGGTTTTCACCCTCATTTTGGTGAACTTTCTAGGATTACTTCTGATTGTCCATGGGTGGAGTTCGCAATACAGAAACTGGGGTATGTCTGGTTGGAGGTTCAAAAGAATATTGGGACTGCTCAAATTCACCAAAAACTGAAGACTAATATAAAATATTTGACAGTTCCTACCTTTAACGTAGGTGATAAGGTTTGGTTGTGATCCAAAAATATTAAACTTAAAGCAGTGTTAGCAAAGTTAGATGCGAAGTTCATTGGCCCTTACGAGATTCTAGAAGTGGTCAATCTGGTGGCTTTTAGGTTGAAATTTCTACCTTCGCTTCGCATCCCTAACATGTTCCAAAAATCTCTATCAAATTAGTTCATCCCTTGGGTAGTACCTTACTCATCCCCACCTCCTCCCCTGTTAGTCAATGGAGGTCTGAAGTACAAGGTACAGAGAATTGTGGATTCTCGGAGGGTCCGAAATTCCCTCCAGTATTTTGTTCATTGGAGGGGATACGGACTTGAAGAGAGAGCTTGGGTTCCAGTTTAAGATGAGAAGATTGATTGTTTGGTCAAGGCTTTCCATTTAAGGTTCCTTGGGAAACCTGGGGGTCCAGTGGCACACCCTAGAAGAGGGGGTACTGTCACAAATCAGTCACTCACTGTGTTATAAGTATGCTGTGAGTGCCAGCTCAGTCACCCAATTGATGAGAGGGGCGTGATAGGCTGTCAAGCAAAGCCACTCAATCTGGGACGGCAGCGGGCTGGGCCAGTTCTATGCAAATTGCGGTCTGGTTTGCAGCCTTATCATGGTCTGGGACTGCTGGGCTTCCTCCAGTCACCCTTAGGGAGATTGCCAGGCTATTTATCTGGCTGGCAGTTGTCACATCACTGCCAGTTGTAGGGTTAAGCTCGGTGGTGTCTGCGTGCCTTGATGGTGTGCGCAGTCTCTGATCCGTTGTTACCCGACTTCTGACCTCACTTCTGACTACCTGTTTACCTAGCCCTTTTGCCTTGCTCCACATATTATTTATACCACAAGGATTTATATTTTGGCCCTCACAGACTTCAGTTGGTAACAGGAATAAAAGAACAACCACATTTGTTAAACATGTCTATTATGTCAGCACAATGGGGAGGATGGCTGCTGCTAAAATATACAACCCCACCATTTAGTTACCATGTAACTGTAATCTTTCATTAGCCATAATTGCAAACGGCATGTTCTACATGACCCCAGCCTATTACACCTCTAGTCCTCAATTATCTATCCTCTTTATCTATCCGCATGTTTTAGTTATAAATTGGCTATAAATTCCATGATGTGATAAAACAAAAATTTTATAACTAGCTTTATAATTACTTTCCACAGAGGTGCAAGTAGCTATGAGCTATGGGCACCTAAGGGCAATAGCAATTTAAGAAGCCGCCACTTATTTCTTAGGAGAAAAATTACGTCAAAATACACTTTCTATGTCAATACAAGCAGCATCAGCAAAGCAAAAAGCAATTCGGGCAGCTCATTTTAGCAAAGAGAGTTATTAAATCACAATATTGTTTTATTAAGAGTTAATAATTAAATAAACATTTGTTAAAAAAACAATATAAAATGTACTGTATTTAAATTTACTGTTTATTCATTCTTTTCACTAGTACAAGGGGCTGCCATTTTCTTTGCTGGCGTGTGTCAGAGAATATTTACACACCACAAAATTGACAGTCACAGGCCATAGATGACTGAGATGAGATATCTAATATATAAAGCTGAATATGTGTATGTGTGTGTGTGTGCGTGTGTGTGTGTGTGTCCGGGATTGGCATCTGCACCGTCGCAGCTACAGCCACAAAATTTTGTACACTCACACGTCTGGACCCTGAGAGCGTCTTAGGCGGACTTTGCACACTACGACATCGCAGGTGCGATGTCGGTGGGTTCAAATTGAAAATGACGCACTTCCGGCATCGCATGCGACATCATAGTGTGTAAAGGCTCGATGATACGATTAACGAGCGCAAAAGCGTCGTAATCGTATCATTGGTGCAGCGTCGGCTTAATCCATGATTACGCTGACGCGACGGTCCGATGTTGTTCCTCGCTCCTGCGGCAGCACACATCGCTGTGTGTGAAGCCGCAGGAGCGAGGAACATCTCCTACCGGCGTCACTGCGGCTTCCATAGGATATGCGGAAGAAAGGAGATGGGCGGGATGTTTACATCCCACTCATCTCCGCCCCTCCGCTCCGATTGGCCGCCTGGCGTGTGACGTCGCTATGACGCCGCACGACCCGCCCACTTAACAAGGAGGCGGGTCGCCGGCCAGAGCGACGGTCGCAGGACAGGTGAGTCCATGTGAAGCTGCCGTAGTGATAATGTTCGCTACGGCAGCTATCACAAGGAAATTGCTGCTGCGACGGGGGCGGGTACTATCGCGCTCGGCATCGCAGCATCGGCCCGCGATGTCGCAGCGTGCAAAGTACCCCTAAGTCTATGTTTTGAGGGGAAATTTTAACCCCGCGCTTTACAGTTATTCACCAAAAAAACCTGCCTCCATTAAAGCGAATGGAGCTGGGAGCCACAGTGCAGCCAGAATTTCAGAAGAATGCGCAGCCATGCCCTTAAATGGAATGTTGGCGTGTCACAATGCAGCCAGGGAAAGAGACAGACACAGCCAGAGAAAGAGACAGACACAGACAGGGAAAGAGGCAGACACAGACAGGGTAAGAAACAGACATAGACAGGGTAAGAGACAGACACAAAGAGACAGACACAGACAAAGAGACAGACTGACAGGGAAAGAGACAGACAGGGAAAGATAGGGAAAGAGAGAGACAGGTTAAGAGACAGACACAGACAGGTAAAGAGACAGACACAGACAAAGAGACAGAGACAGACACAGGGAAATCTGCAGACATTGAAAGAGAGGGAAAGAAACAGACAGGGTAAGAGACAAAGACAGGTAAAGAGACAGACAAAGAGACAGACACAGGGAAAGAGACAGAGGGAAAGAGACAGACAGGGAAAGTGACAGAGATAGACAGACAGGCAAAGAGATAGATAGACAGACAGGGAAAGAGATAGATAGACAGACGGAGAAAGAGACAGAGACAGTCATAGACAGACAGGGAGAGAGACAGACAAAGAGATAGAGAGAGAGAGACAGAGATATATACAGAGGGGGAGACAGACATTATAATTACATTTCTATCTATTTGTTTTGTGGTTTTTATGTGCAGAATACATTTTTGTTAATACATTCTATTTTGTTAACAGCAGTTATTAACCCGGGTGAAGCCGGGTAGTACAGCTAGTTCTGAATAAATCCTAATTAAGCATATCCGCGTGCATTTTTGGTATGCAGGTCTTTCCTTCTATTTAGTATGGATCTACAGGAGCTCAGTGGTTGGCTCCAAAGGAATTAGCACACCACTCTGTTAAGGGTGTGCCACCTAATCTATTGATCTTACGGACACCATCTCCATCTTCTATGCTGTGGCCCTTTCAGCTTTAGGCTGGTTTCAGACGTCCGTGTTTCAGGTACGTGTGACATCCGTTTTTAACACGGATGCCACACGTACCCATGTTATTCCATGCTGTTACTCACACGGCCATGTGTGACCCCTCATGACCCCGCGCGCACACACGGAGACATGTCCATTTTTTTCTCTGGCAGCACGGGTGTCACATGGATCGCACACTGATGTGATCCATGTGACATCAGTGTGACACGTACGGGAGAAAACTAGAATATTCACTGCACTGAGGAGCTGTAAGCCGAGCAGTGCTGGGTACTGGTGAGTATCCAGCAGTGTGTGTGTGTGTGTGTGTGTGTGTGTGTGTGTGTGTGTGTGTGTGTGAAGACATATGCATGTGTCTGTGTTCAGTGTATACCTACATGTGCGCTATGTGTGTGTATGTGCTCGGTGTATCCATGTGTGTTTGCTATGTGTGTATACATATGTGTGTACTGTATATGTGCTCAGTGTATACATGTGTGTGTTATGTGTGTGCTGTGTGTGTGTGTGTAGTGAGAACCTGGAAGCCGGAGCATCGCGGGGACAGCATCGGGGACTCATCAGTTCCCAATGAACTCTGATGAACCTGTGAAGTCACCATCCTGACACCCCCTGTAGCGCAGATGTCGCGGGGGTGTCATCAGGATGTCATCAGAGTTCATTGGGAACTCCAATGACCTCCTGGAGTCTGTGCACACACACTGCTTGCTTTCTGAATACTCACCTGTCCCCGCAATGCGGTACTCGGCGGCGCTTTCACCGTCGCTGTCCCCTCAATGCTCCGGCTTCCAGCTCCTCACTGCAGTGAATATTCTATGAATATAATGAGCGGCAGTCAGGAGCGGGAGGCAGCAGAGCCGAAGAAAACAGCACAGGTAAATATAGAAAACCTTTTTATGTAAAAGACCCGTGTTTTCTCCGCTATGTGTGAAACATATGCAAACACGGATGTCATATGTGTGACACACGTATGACACACGTATGATCATAACCATGTGTGTGACTTGTACCTAATTAAACATGGACGTCTGAAACCAGCCTTAAACTGTGCAGGCCTTCAGCCTGCAGCTCACCCACGACTACCGCCATCTCACACTCTACAATGTCTCATTCAGACAATTGTGCATCACAGATGCTGAATGAGGTTTTACACTGAGCAAAGTCAGTGGTCACAGTGCAGCAGCCATGAAGATTTGACTGCTGCACTCAAGAGGAAAAAAGAAAAAAATATAAAAAAAACCCATAAAAATAAGCAAAATTCAATTCACCCCTCATCACTTACATTAACAATAAAGAAATTAAAAAACAAAAAAAACTGGTTTAACTGCATTTGATAAAGCAGAACTATTGCTTTAATTCTTATTTCATAAATCAATAGTCCACAGGAAAATAAGCAACTGTGTAATACTGTATATCTTATCAGAGAAATCTGCTTCTTTCCCATTACTGATAGAAGATGGCAGTAGGAAGGCGGAGCACTGCCTTTAGCTCCTCCCTATGCATTTAGCTCCTCTCTCTTCCTCTAGCGCCTCACTCTGCCTATAGCTCCTCCCTCTGTCTCTAGGGCCTCACTGCCTCTAGCTTCTCCTCTGCCTCTAACTTCTTCCTCTCCATCTAGCTCCTCCCTCTGTCTCTAGCTCCTCCCTCTGTCTCTAGATCCTCCCTCTGCTTCTAGCACCTCCTTCCTCCCGCCATCATAGGATCTCATCAGTAGCAGCCGCCATCTCCTATCTCACTAATGGGAAAGTCTTCACTGAATACATATTTTACATCAGAATTGAGAATTTTGATAATCACTGATCAATTCTGGGAGAGAAAGAAGCAGATGTCTCATGAGCTCTATTACACAGTTGCTTATTTTCATGTGTATTATTGATTTATGAAATAAAAATTATATTGACGGTTATGCTTAAGTCTTGTCTATTAAAATCTGAAATGGATCAACCCCTACAGTAAATGCCATAAACAAAAACATAATCAAAGTACCAGAATTAATCCTAATACTATTTACGGCATAAGTCATTTCCCTGCCCGCATCTTACCCTGTACATGTCGGCTGATTTCATAAGCCTTCATCTGCCTCTATCAGCCGCGAATACAGCGCTGCTCCACACGTGGCTGTTGACCTATTAAATGCTGCTGTCAGTTTTTCACAACGGCATTTAATGCGCACCAGCAAGGGGCACACTGTGATCGCAGGGCAACGATGATAGTCATGACAGCCAGGGGTCAGCTAATGACACGTGTCCATCATCTCAGTACTCCTATGAAAGCCTACGCTCATAGGAGACTGTGATTTCTTCTATATACAGTAATGCTGTGGCATTGCGGTATATAGCACAAGTGATCAGACTATTGCAGGTTCCCTAAGGGGACTATTAAATACAGTAGAAAAAAATGCAATTGCATATACCCCAAAATAGCATGAATAAAAACATCAGCACTCCATGCAAAAAAAAGTCCTAACCAGAAACATAAAACATTAGTCAACTAGTCTCAGAAAAATGGTGACACAAACCAATTTATTGATTTTTTTACTATCTGATTTTTTTCCCAACACTAAAGAAAATCAATCAATACAAATACAAGTTTGTCATGGCTGTAATGACACTGAGTTGGAGAATCATGTTACCAGGTAATTTCTAGCACACAATGAACAGCGGAACAAACACCATGACCCTCTCTCACCCCTCCCTCCCATCTCAATCATCCCAAAAATGTAGACATTTCATTTATTTACTGCATGTTGTAATATTGTTATGCACAGATTTATTTTTTTTAATCTGCGCATGCGCCGATACCGCTCATAGTCTTCTCTACTGTGTCTTTAATAAAATGGTGCCGGAGATCGCGGTACACGCATGCACTGACTCTGGCACCATTTTAATGAAGACATCATTACAATAGTAATGCGCATGTTCTGTCAACAGCGACAATGGCGGCACAGCGCAATATTTAAATAAAGAAAAGGCATAGGAATTTACATAGAGGACCCAAGCCACAAAGGCCCGCCCCGCTGGACATGTCTATCAAGGAATGCACCAATTTATGGACTTTTATGAACTTTTTTTCTGCAATTAAAGATCCAATCTGAAAACTGAAGATGTGATTTTACACCATCCTAGCACCAGTATGGCACTGCCTTTACTTTATATGGGAAAATCCTGCTGACTGGTTCCCTTCAAATAATGTGGTTATAAAACTGTGGAGTCTTCTACAGTATATATTGTCAGCGAGTAGCATGACTTACTATAATATGTATACTACTGTATGGTAAGAAATAAAATAAGGCAAACTAAAGGGGTACTCTGGGGAGATAAAACAATATTCTAATGGCCATGTGTTCATAAACTATAAAGATGAAATCGATAGTGTTGTTCCCCACCCTCATAGTCCCTGTAATTCAGTGTAATGCTGGAGCTGCTCCTTGGAGCTCCCCCTTCCTTCTGGGACGTTACATTATACAGCAGGGTGCATGCTTGACAATATCTGTTTGCCTGCAGTCTGAGAACAGGGGGCGTGATGGGGGCATGGCCATTATAACACATTTTTATATCCCTGCTGTACCTCTTAAAGCTAGAGTGGGGTTTCTAATCGAAGGCCCCTGAACATAGTCTTATACTCACCCACTACCATCTTCACCTTTTATCAGCATCACTCCAGTGTCACAGCGCCATCTTGTGACCGCAAGGTTTGACTGCGAGAAGTAAGAGGTAACAGTCAATATCGCTCAGTGCAAATCTATAAGAGCCAAAACAAGGCTCTCATAGACTTACATTAAAAAGTGACTCCAGCAAACCTTGGAGAGATTCGGCAGGTCACAAACCGCTGGAGACGGGAGCGGCAGAGATAGAAGGTGAAGATGACAGTTGATAAGTATAAGTGCAGGGAACTTAGATTTGAAGGACAACTCCAGAGCTGCAATAAAAAAAACCCCGCTGGAGTGGTGGATTAAATTAGTAAAGGCAATTATTGTACTATTTCATGACAAGCATCCAGAGTAGTCCTATTACATCTTTGATACCATGCTATGGGTACAGGTGAACGCTGCCCTTGCTTAGTATGTACACCGCTTCTTCATACATCGTAGAAATCCATCAATAATACATGATACAGTATTATGAGCCAGGAAAGTGGTTTTTCCAAGCAGAATTCACTTTGCCCTACATATTTAATTGCTGGTGATGTCATTTACTATGTGAAATGAATTCTTCCTTCATAATGTAGTAATACAATGTCAGGGCGTGGGGCATGTATTTCCCATCAGTTCTCCTCTACTCTTTTACCTTTATAATGTATAGCTAATACAAAAATGCCAAAATATATCAGCTCAGACTCTGACAATTCCTATAAGGGACACAGTATAGAACATCTGAGCCCTTTCAGCGGATTTCTTTGAAAGAATATTCCAATGTCAGTGACCTCCATCAATTCCGAGAAGGAGAATACCGGTCATCCAATTTATGTCGCTTATTAGGACCGTACACATAGGATAGTCATTGTATAGATCAGATCTTTCTCAACTCAGTATACACCACTGTAATAGCCAAATATTAAGAGGGGATCCACAGCAGATCACAAGGGGAACAAACAAGAATATAAAAAGTCAAACAGTGCCCCATACATACCAAAATATAATATAAGACCCTGCCTTATTTTCAGGCAGAAACACAATTAGACTGCTGGTATTAGATAACTTTGAAAATATGTACGATTATGCCAGTACCCCATCTTTTTCAACATAATTAGTCATATTACATTTTCCAGGTAATCTAAGAATTATGCTATGAACAGCCGAAATGTTTCAATTGTTTAATTTTTGTCAATTGCATTCCACTATGTGTTCTGAATCCGACTGAACAGACGTAAAGATGGACAGCTATCGCTGGTTACTATCTGATGTCTATTACCGGCTTATATTTACATCTGCTGTCACAAAAAGCTACCTGTCCGAAATACAATAAGAAAGATAAGCATTGTCAGGAACATATGTGAGAAGGTAACGGTGGCGTCTGAGTCCTATAAGTAACCGATTACATCAGAGACCTGCTCTATCCACTTTCCCATGGCAGTATTTTGGCCAGTAGACCCCATTAGTATTTGTAAGTCGGAATCAGGTGTGAGACCTACAGAGAGAGGTATACGGAGCACCTGCACCTCTTATCGGTAGTATACGGAGCACCTGCACCTCTTATCGGTAGTATACGGAGCACATTCACATCTCATCGGTAGTATACGGAGCACCTGCACCTCTTATCGGTAGTATACGGAGCACCTGCACCTCTTATCGGTAGTATACGGAGCACCTGCACCTCTTATCGGTAGTATACGGAGCACATTCACATCTCATCGGTAGTATACGGAGCACCTGCACCTCTTATCGGTAGTATACGGAGCACCTGCACCTCTTATCGGTAGTATACGGAGCACATGCACCTCTTATCGGTAGTATACGGAGCACCTGCACCTCTTATCGGTACTATACGGAGCACCTGCATCTCTTATCGGTAGTATACGGAGCACCTGCATCTCTTATCGGTAGTATACGGAGCACCTGCACCTCTTATCGGTAGTATACGGAGCACCTGCATCTCTTATCGGTAGTATACGGAGCACCTGCACCTCTTATCGGTAGTATACAAAGCATCTGCACCTCTCATCGGTAGTATATGGAGCACCTGCACCTCTTATCGGTAGTATACGGAGCACCTGCACCTCTTATCGGTAGTATACGGAGCACCTGCACCTCTTATCGGTAGTATACGGAGCACCTGCACCTCTTATCGGTAGTATACGGAGCACCTGCACCTCTTATCGGTAGTATACGGAGCACCTGCATCTCTTATCGGTAGTATACGGAGCACCTGCACCTCTTATCGGTAGTATACAAAGCATCTGCACCTCTCATCGGTAGTATATGGAGCACCTGCACCTCTTATCGGTAGTATACGGAGCACCTGCACCTCTTATCGGTAGTATACGGAGCACCTGCACCTCTTATCGGTAGTATACGGAGCACCTGCACCTCTTAT